>NC_060207.1:77672500-77985000 GCF_021130785.1 Homalodisca vitripennis
ACTTTAATCATTTGATGTCGTATTTTTTAAAGAAAATTACGAATATCAAGGCGGCAATATATTGCCGCCTGGCGCTTTTCGCGTATGTCACCGACGGCAATATATTGCCGCCTGGCACTTTTCAGACACGATCTATGGCGGCAATATATTGCCGCCTGGCCCGGAAAGGGGGTCCTTATGTACTAAAAATACAGAACATTGTTTGTTTTTGTAATATCATGCATTGTTTTGAAACTTATAACACATATTTACCTACATAATCGCCATTTCTATCTAAGCATATTTGTAGAAGGTACTCCAACTTATCTATCTCCATATCATAAAATTGTGTTGCTAGCTCTTTCAGGAATAGAATAACCTCTTCAGTGACTTCATCATTCTCTAAGCATATGCTATACTTCTTCTAGTATAGCGCTTCAAGGGCTTCTAGTGCATCTCGGAAGTGTACTGTGAAGTCTACCAGTTTATAATTGCAGCACTCCCACAAAACACTGAAAACAATCAAACAGGTCCTCCTGGGGAATTCATCATACTTGTCTACAATGCTAAAGATGGTACATTTCTCCCTTATTTTAGATAATGTAGCTATGGTGCGATGGGTTGATTCAATGTAAATGTCGAGTTTAACTCCAGTTCTCCTTGTGCCCAGTGAAGCGTCTGAAATCTAAAACATTAACATCTACCTCTTCATTTAGATTACATTTGATTTTGTAGTCTAGGTGTCTCTCTCTTTGCATGTCAAAAAATGAAAAATGCCAAGAGTTTGTTTTGAGCTCCTTCATCATCAAAGTTTTGGTGGATTTCTTCATATGTTATGACTCCAGATTCCAGGAGTCAAGTCTGCAACAGAGCCAGATTTTAGATGCTTCTCAACTCTCCCTTACTATTGTTGGATAGTCAAAAGAAAGTGTTCAGCAGTTTCCTCTTGCTTATTATATAATCTACTGAGTTGGATCATCAGTTAAAAATGCTCATTCTATTATTGAATTTCCTCAGATGCCCATGTTCCATAATAAGAGGCACAACTTGAGATGCAATTTACCTAAGGTGAGAAGATCAGAACCCACCCTGCATGAAGATGACTGTAGAACCAGCCTACCCATACTTAGACATGGAACAGTCTTTGCCTACTCATATGTGGAATCGAAAACAACCGATTTGGTCCTCCTGAAGAAAGTCACTATCCTTGTCCAGACTTCCAAATATGGCATAGTATTCTCTTGCTATAGCAGATCAATCAAAGAGGAGATGTTCAGCAGTTTCTTACTGCTCGTCACACAATCTACAGAGTGGATCCTTCTAGAAAATGCAGACTGTGAGGATACTTCCTCACCCATGTCCCATAACCGGACCTAAATGCTGAGAAAACATTGATCTATCTAAGGAGAGATCGGACACCATCCTGGGAGAAGGCGACTGCAGGACCAATCTACTCATCCTCAGACTCTAATCAGTGCTTAATTTCTAAAATTTTAGGTGTGGGAACTCTTAAAGCGGGAAGCTCAGACCGGTGGGTATGGAATACACCCCAGGAAGGAGGGGGGCCCTCACCCAGGAAAACTTTTGAAAATTATATCTGTAAACCTTTGTTTTTAGGCCACCCAGACATAATAATACATTCATTTTTATAAAATACCAAGTGATATTTTAATGCTGTTTATTTTCTTTAAGGTGCTTGATTAGGATGTAAGAAAATAAAAACATGAATTTAAATTATTGAGTTTACTCTCTACTCTACTCTACTCCATTAACACCTTGTTGCCTACTTTAAATTTCCCAGAAATATTTGGTTTGATTTCATTGACCATTTTGTTTGAATCAATGAAGCTCGCCAATATTAATTTTTTAATGAATGGTAAAATAAAAACAAATTGAGCCTTATTCACAGTTTTATTTATACACATTACAGTAGTAATAATAATACATATTAATATGTAAATGGATGTTTGTTAATATAACAGCTTTTTTACAAGTTTGCATATTTTACAAAAAAATTGCATACCTTATGGGTACAAAACAATATTAATACATTCAAAATAAACCAACTTCTTGGAAAGGAAAAGGAAGCGTTTAATTACACACAAAATAAATGACACACAGAGTGGAGTAACACGGTTTCATTTTTTTAAATTTAGTGTAGTTTTAAAAAGTTAAGGTTGATTATTTTATTTGCTTATTAGTTATTATAACAAATATGTACGGATTTGTAGTATAATATTGTAAGGCAATGCCAAGACTGTTGGTAAACTTAGTTTTAGTTGTTTGTTAATATTTTAAAGTGAAAACTACAAAAGAAACAAAACAACAATACACAAAACTAACTGTAAGTACAAAAAAGAACTCAGAAACTTGAGTTCAGAACACAACTATAAGTTAGGCATAGGCTAGTTATTTTAATGAAAACTTAATGTTCTGAAATTCTAAAAGATATTTAAAAAACAGATTTAGGAAAAAAGTTCCCACAATGCAATGCTGTCTTCATGGTAAGTTTTCTGCCCTCGTTGTTTTGACTTGGTGTCAAGTGCAGAATGGTGTCCCTTCGCCAGCCAGGTTTTGACGTGTCGCTCGGGATTGTATCTAGCCACAGGAGGTCCTAGGAGCCTGATCCACAATAAATCGCAAACAGTGCTAATGTAGAGTGAAGATCTAAGAGGAGACATAATTAGATTCATTGCAGAAAACCCACGTTCACATTCAGCACTAGACACTGCAATACTATTTATGATGGAAATCAGTTTCTTAAACGACGGCGGTTGCTCTAGAATAGTAGGTTTCTCTCCACTTAACATAGGCTTCAGTCCCTGCTTGAAGTGTCTGAAGTCTCTAATTATATCCTGAGAGCTGCTAATCTTAAATCTATCGCAGATTCGCTGGATCTCACATTCTCCGTAGGTGATGGATAAGTCTTTTGGCCAATACATGGAGTGGATCACTTTGATGTCATTCATGATTTTGGTGTAGTGTTCAGCCGCATTTGAAGATGATGATAGCAACCTTGAAGTCAAGTTGTTAGCGAGGCTCCGATAGAACTGTTCTTCTGGAATACTGGGTATCTTGGATCTTACACAAAGTTTAACATCTTGAAACATCAAATCGTCAATAGCAATTTTAGCTTCCACTGAACGTCTACCCATGTTTTCAACTCGGTTTTCAAACACTTTGATTAACAGTGTTACATCACTGTGGGCTTGGATAAGGTTGAGGCTTGATTTTTGAAGCTGTAAGGACAAATCCGATAACTCTTCTAGAGCATCGAACATCAATGCCAGGTTGTGTACAAAAGTTGTAGAAGATAATGTACTACAAAGCCCTTTGTAAGTTGAACGTTGCTTCGAGTCCCTTTGTTTGTCTTCAGATGCTTCAATGAAATGATTGTACAAAGCTTTAAAATCTGTCCAAACTGCTTTCACCGCCATTAAGCTGGAGGCTACCCAACGAGTATCTAAAACACGGCCGATTTTCAACATTTGCTCCTCTAGTCCTTTAGCAACTTCTGCCAACTCCCTGCTGTTTTTCGGTGAACAACTAAACATGTTTCTAATTTTATCCATGAATATCTTAAAATGATTGATTCCAGCTACTTCTTCTATGGAATCGTGCACGGCAAGCTCTAAACGATGGTTCAAACAATGCCAAATGAACAAGTTGGGGAACGTTTCAGTAAGCTGTATAGCAAGGCCAGATTTCTTGCCTAGTAGCACTGAAGCACCATCACAAGTTAGAGCAATCATATGGTCTTTCATGAATTCAAAGCTTAGACCTAATGCTTGTAACTGATTTAAAAGTTCTTGTAATATACCAGCTGATGTTGTGCTATTTAGCTCAAAAAGTGTTAAGAACACTGTCATAGGGTTTTGCATTCCCTTTAGAACAGTTCTGATATAAACCACCAAAGCATTTCTGTTTGAAACTGAAGTGGCTTCATCCAAAAGCAGGGAAAATTTAGAGTCTGACTTGATTAGGCCATTTATCAAGTCTGATTTCATTTCATCAGAAATATGATGAATTATATTGGAGCAAGCAACATTTGAATGTAGGATTCGCCCCATATCTAAGCCATTCATTATTTGAAGATCAATTTCAGTTTCAAACTCAAAAAATGGCCTATTTAGTTTAGCTTGCTTATAAGCCGTGCGGAATATGCGCTCAGTTACAATCTGCTGCTCTTTATGCATAGAAGCAACAGCTTTTTTCATTGTATCTTTCTTAGCTTCAATGAGTATTTTTTCAGCTAAAGAATGAGCTCGAGACCCACGGTGTAAAAATATCTTTTTCCTAAGAGAGGATTGCTGGTCTTTTTTATTGTTTCCATAAGCGGTAACAGTTCCTAAAACCCACTCTTCGCTAATCTTTAGGCCCTTCGTTTTCTCTGCACCTAGAGTACTCACACTACGGCAAACGTTGCAACCTAGTTCTCTGTTCACAATTAACCATGGATTTTTAGCTTTAAATTCAACAATTTGTTCTTCAGACCAACAAACTGGCTGTTCACCCCTATTAACAAAATCATTATTTTCATTACTAACCTTAGCTTCGTCTGCATCAGATCCCAAACCCACCAACCTGGATACTATTTTGACCGACGAGGAAGTCGAAGGGGAATGGTAATCGCAATTATCCTCATTGATCCCGATTGCGTCTTCTTTTTTATCTTGATCAACAATTGAAGTTGTAGTCAATGCTTCCGAACTGCAGTTCTCATTATTCGCATAACCTTTTTGTTTCTTAGGGTTAGGTTTAAAGAAATCAACAATTTTTCTGGTAGTCATAGTCAATTAGGAAACTATTTAGCTGCACCAGCACTAATAAGCATAAACACGAACACAATCAACGACCTGCACCTCAAAAACGAACTTAAGCGTGATGGGATGCGATGCAACTTGTAACTTAAACGCGAAACACACCAAGGTCAAGTCAACTAGTCAACACACTTTTGATCACTGGGGCGGTGGCGCGGTGAAGGAATGGAGGGGGAAAGGAAGGGGGTGGGGTGGGTATTGCTTTGTTATTGAGAGGCGCAGCCGCGCATGCGCGAACTAGGATGACTCGCCCGTCACCTTCCTCCTGCCTGATTCCGTGCAAGACTCATCACAGCACAGCTCACAACTGCTTGTACGGGCGCTTACTATCTGCTTACGAGTCACTCGCAAACAAAGCATAGCATAATATTGATCCTACCTACAATTTTTTTTAACTAAAACTTGTACTCGTAGTTTTAAAAGCGTTCCCTTGCGTTCCGGCACTCTTGGGAGGTAAGGGAACGGCGTTCCCTTGCATTCCCACTGAAATTAACCACTGACTCTAATGCAATTTCTACCTTCTCTCATGTTCAGTGTTAACCCATCTCGAGGCGGCCCTAAATGATTCACACCTAGAAATTGCACAGAATGGTTAGTGGCCCAAATCATATAAGCCGCCAAAACCAGGTTAGCCTTTTTGTTGCCAAAAACCCTTTCTGCAGAGAAAGGAAAAGATTTTTTAACAATCCCAGACAAGTTTTATAATTAAATGCACAAGAGTACAATGACCTTAACACTGCCTGGCTATCTGTGTAAATATTGATTGTATTGCTTTTACACAGCTCATGAAGATTCTTATGAGTGCACTCCATTGAGGATCCATAGGCACTACTAGTTCTCAATTCGGTCTCACTCCAGCAATTCCAGCCTGACTGATGTAAAATATATCATCTACTTGTTCCTTTAATTTTGAGGAAAAGTAACAGTTAAGTCCTAGAGTGCCCTCCCTTCTGTCGTCACTTGTTTGAAGAAACTGCTAGCTATACTCGAAACGTATTTGGTTTTAGTCTTCCATGAAAGTTGGAGATATTCACCACTTGCACACCTTATATTACCCATGTATTTTAGTAAAATTTTCTTAGTTAATATTGAAAATCTCAGGGTTTAAAGAACAAATTCACAAAAATTGATCCTCCCAATCCTTTAAACAGTGTGTTCTCAGCCTTTACAACAGTTTGGTCTGATGGTGTGGGGGATTACTGCACATTCCTGTATTATCAGATTTTGGTGTTGTTAATAGCAAAGATTTGGAGTACCATCTCGGATAGGCAATCGGCCACCAGTGAGCAGTGTAGATAGATGATAATGGTATGGGGGATTACTGTACATTCCTGTATTATCAGTATTTTGTCCTGTTAATAGCAAAGATTTGGAGTACTATCTCGAATAGGTAATTGACCACCAGTGAGCAGTGTAGCGAGATGATAGAGGTATGGGGGATTACTGCACATTCGAATAGGCAATTGGCCACCAGTGAGCATTGTAGCGAGATGATAGAGGTATGGGGGATTACTGCACATTCCTGTATTATCAGATTATTGTCCTGTTAATACCAAAGATTTGGAGTATCATCTCGGATAGCCAATTGGCCACCAGTGAGCAGTGTAGCGAGGTGAGTGGTGTGGGGGATTACTGCACATTCCTGTATTATCAGATTTTTGTCCTGTTAATACCAAAGATTTGGAGTACCATTTCGAATAGGCAATTGGCCACCAGTGAGCATTGTAGCGAGATGATAGAGGTATGGGGGATTACTTCACATTCCTGTATTATCAGATTTTTGTCCTGTTAATACCAAAGATTTGGAGTACCATCTCGAATAGGCAATTGGCCACCAGTGAGCAGTGTAGCGAGATGATAGAGGTATGGGGGATTACTGCACATTCCTGTATTATCAGATTTTTGTCCTGTTAATAGTAAAGATTTGGAGTATCATCTCGGATAGCCAATTGACCACCAGTGAGCAGTGTAGCGAGATGATAGTAGTTTGGGTGTATTGTTGCACATTTTTATATTATCATATTTTGCATTATACACATCTCATTGCTCCTTTATGTAATTGTGAACTTTATTTTATGATTGTACCTTATATTACAAATACTTTGTCATGGCCATTTACACATAATCATGGTTCCGGGAGGTTGTATTATTAAGTTGGATTTATTGGAAAATAGCATTATTACTGAATACCAATACTTTTTTAAATAATTTAAAATAATATTAACACAATTATTATGTGTATTTCAAACAAAACACTCAAACTTTTGTGACATAAATTCTTAGTGTGATTTTGATTTCAAGACGGTTAGGCATACGGAAAAGTGAATCTACTTTACATATTTAAACTGTTATGTTCCAGAGAAGAAAAGCTGGAACACAACATTAGAAAGAAAGCCCTCCTGGATCCTACCTTTCCTTCAGAAGATGTTATCTCTGAATTCATGTCTGCAAAATCAGTTGATGTGCCTAAGTTTGAGTGGACCAAACCTTCATTACCAAATTTTGTGGTAGGTATACAATTTTGATTAAGTAAATTATTATTATTTAAGATTTTTTTTTAAACCACTTAGAAAAATTGCACAAATTAAAATCTTAAGATATTTTGGCTTTGCTGTTCAATGTATTCTTTAGAATAAAACTTCATATTTCACTAAATACTATAACTAAAACTGTAAACAATCACAAAAGTTTTATAATTTTTATTGTAAACACACTTTATAACACTTCAAAAAAAATCTCTGCATGGCTGTCAGCACCTTCAATATTTAAACCAAATAAACAACAATGAACAGATAACTATATTATTATGTATATATGTGTATAAATATGTGTAAAAAATCACGATGTGGAACATGTAAAATTATGAGTTCTTCAAGAGAATTCAATAGCAGTAGTACCGGAATGACCTATCCTATAATTGGCAAAATTGACTGTAATTCAAAAAATGTAATATACCAAATTAATTGTAAGTTTTGCTCCAAACAATATATTGGCCAAACATCGAACCATTTAAGAATCCGTATGACAGGGCATAGGTTTGACATTTTCCATAAGGATGAAGATAAACCATTGGCAAGACATTGTCTAGAACACAAAAAAAGACAAAATTGAAGAGTGTTTTAAATTAAAAGGAATACACCAACTACCACAATGCCCTGATGAAAACTACAACAGATTAAAATTAAAGCACATGGAGCAAGCTCATCAAATTATGTTGAAGACAAAAAAATCCATTTGGCCTAAATTTAAGATAACTTTTTAAATAATTTTATAAAATTCAAAATTCGCCATAAATTACAAGTTGTATTCCACCCTTTATAAAAATCAACTGTTCCAACAAGATTGAATTAGAAAAATTTCACGTCAGCTGGACTTCATCAAATGTTATGCACTGTGTTTACATTTAATGTTTTATTAATTCTTGTTTACATGTTATAGTTTTGTATTCATTTTTATTTAAAACTTCCTGGAGACGGGGGTATTAAATCCCCCGAAATATAGAAGTGAAAAATAGTTTTTGTTTTCTTCTATTTAACACAGTGATTAGTGTGTATAAATATGTATATATATATATATATATATATATATATATATATATATATATATATGAATCAATGTTTTCTCGTGATCAGATTAGTACTAAATACTCGTATGATCAATTTAATACAAAAAGAAAATACAAAATGTTGGGATAACCAGACGTTTGTACTCAAAAGGGTTAACCAATCTCTGACCAATCAACATGGCTTCTTTATTACAGCTGCCAGGCTTTCATAATCTAATCACGTTCTTTGTTGAAGTTATATTGTTCCTGATTATTTCTGAAGTTTTTCATTTCTTTGTGTAGTATTTTGAATTTTTTGTTAATTGTTTGTTCTGTCAAATTCTATTTAGTATTTGGCTGTGTAGAACAGTATGTCCTGCTATGGCATATTTCTTTGTTTCTAGCAATCACCAAGGACTAAGAGTAATTCTGATTGTTGTGTAGGTTTTCGTTTGATTGATCTATTTTAGTTTGGTCATCTGTTGTGTCATCTATAAACAATGAGATAGCTGTTCTTTGTGATTGTTTTAGATATGTCACATATAAAGGAAAAACATCAGAAGATTCAGCATTGATTCCCAGGGTACCCTACTTGTAACCAGTTCCGGGTCCAATTGAATAGTTTGAATTCTAATTCTTGTTTGATTTCTATCACTTGGTATCTGTTATCTGAATAAGGATTGACTCAGTTAATTGCAATGTTGGAAACACAAAATGCTGTAAGCTTATTTATCAGTGTGTCTGTTCTGACACTATCAAATACTTTGTTGAGATCTGCAATAACCTCCTCAGTGTTAATTCAGTGTAGTCACTGACAAAGTAGATTGGAGCCAATTTAGTTGGTTTAGTTTTCCTGAAAGCTTATCGTCATGCATATAGGTAGGTTATTAATCTCCAGGTGGGTGGCAAGTCGATCACAAGCCAATGTTTTCACTGTCGAGGAAAAGAGTTGCACATCTCCCACTCATTTCCTTTTTTTATGAGTTTTGACCATTGTCAACCCTTCCAGGAAGATTCAAGTGAAGGGAGAGATGCATTAATCAGATGATACATTGGTTTGCTTAACTCATCTTGAAAGGTATTTATGATACATATATTTAGCTTATCAATGTCAGTTAAAAGTTTTGGTGTGAATTATTCTACTGTTACACATGAAAAAATTGTAATATCGGGATAAGATCAAAAGTTTTAGGTCTGAATTAGAAAATATTTGTGTAAAGTAAAATCCATTTTCTACATAATCTCATTTAAGTTTATGCAATTATTCCAGTGATGCTCCAATACTGATCTCTTCTATGTAGAACGTTTTGTCCAAGTCTGTGAAATAAGCATCATTTTCACTTCAGCATCTGACCCCTTGGTTTATTTCACTATAGAGTTATTTTTACTTTGAAAACAGATGGAGGTCTGAGAGGATCATGTTATGAGAATATAACTCATGCATCATGTTTTAAAACTTCAATTCAGGAATTTTTGTCATCACTAAGGACAGCCATGACACACGGAGCATGTTTTGATGAAAGAAAATAGTTTTTCTTTCTCAGACCTGGTTGTCATCATTATCATCATACTTTATTGTCATAGTATACAATTAAGTTATAGACATAGTCATAAACAGTTTTACACAAATTATCAGTGGATTTTTTTACATATACCAAAAATGCATCTAAACTATAATACATTTTTTCTAGTAGGTAATCAGCAAGACTGCCCTTGAATGTGTTGGTGTTTATTTTACTCTTTAGATTAGAAGTTAGATAGAACCACTAATATTGTCTTGAACATAATTAAACTGGGAACTGTCATTATCTTGAGATCTTTAAAAATTTGTTTACAAGAAGATTTCAATCAGGAAAAAATTATAATTTCCAAAAACTTCTTTTGAATTAAAAAAAGTTTTTTTTTTTAATTTCTGATACCAATCCCAAAGTTCCTATTCTGTACTGGATGATAGAGTAGAAATAGGCGTACAAAACTATAAAACGAGTTTTTAGTCTATAGTGTTTCTTAATACAAGCATTTGAAAACAGGCTGAGTTTAATTATCCCATTATTGTTTTAATGCATTTCCCCCAGGTCAAATGTGAATCAATTTAAATCCCCAAAAATTTAGTATTTTCAAGCATAATAAATTATTGATTTCTAAACACCATTACCCCACCATCATTGAACCTAGATTGAGCAGTACTAAATTTAACCATTTGGGTATTTTCTTAATTTTATTTTAACCCCTTGACTTTAAAACATTTTTCTAGTTTGTTTACACTTTGCCTAACTTTAATTTTTAATTTAACATCATTATCGGCTTTTAAAACTGCTGTGGTATCATCAGCGTACAGTATTAAGCTGTTAGATACATTTATAGGCAAGTCATTCACGTATACAAGGAATAAAAGAGGCCCCAAAATTAACCCTTGTGGAACCCCAACCTTGATTTCTTCCCATTCTGACTTAAACATTGTATTATTTGTCAGAATTACTGCTTTTTGGTACAGGTTGCTAAGGTAGGATTTTAGCCATAAAATAGTTTCTGCTGAAAAATTGTAATTATAAAGCTTTTTAAGAATAATCTTATGATTAACGAAATCAAATGCCGTAGGTAAGTTACTCGTTGTTCTCTGGGATTCATCCAAGGCCTAGGACACCTCATTATCTAAATTTGATATTGCACTTGTAATCAATCCTTTTCTAAAACCAAACTGCATTTGCCAAAATGTAATTTTTTTCTAAAAAAGATTTGGTTAAAAGCTTATTTTCAAAAACTTTAGAAAATGCTGGTAAAACTGAGACTGATTGATAATTATCATGATTACACCACCCAACTTTCATAAAAATAGACTTGTTCAGCATACTTTAAAACCTTCGGAAAAGAATTAATTTGAATTGATCTAATTATAATGACAGCCAGAGCCTCTCCTATAAAATTTACAACCTCTTTTATTAAATTAAGAGGTATTTCATCCCAACCCGCTGATTTATAGTTACTTAGGGGTTTTATAACTTTAACAAGTATTTCGGGAGTAGTACTATGAAAATTAAACGTATACTATTCATTAGATTTTACACTCATTACAAGATTTAATGCTTTCTATTGACTAGGAGACAATCCAATTTCCTTGGCAGTCTCAAAAACCTTTTTGTTAAAAAATTCGGCAGTGTCCGTTGTATTACCAGTAAGATTGTTATCTATTACTAAATCTGGACAATTATTTGTAGCTTTAGTACACGCTAACTCTGCTTTAACAATATTCCAAGTAGCCTTGCTCATATCATCTAAGTCTTTTAGTCATTAACCTGTATAAGCCCATGGGGCCAGTATCGACCCTCTACCGGTGCAACGGTATGTCAAAGTAACAGTTTTTCTACTCCATATTCCAGGTATATATGGGTTAATAATTCTTTTGGATTTATTACAAATACTCTTAAAAATCTTTTTATAACTCTTAACGTAATTTATAAAATTTAATTTAATTTCTTATGACTAGATAATATAATACCAGATGTTACCCATGATTTACTTTTTTCCACCCCTTTTTTAGTTTGTTACTATAGAACTTCAAAGGAGACGATGGTTCAATAAACATTGGAATTTTGTACAGTTTTCTTCCTCATTTTTCTCAATATATACTGAATATGATCAGTTTTAATGAGTGTTGTAGTCCCACGTTGGCTGTGTCATTTTGCTCCGAATTGGTGTTTAAAAAATGTTCAAACTTCCAATTCCCACGTCGATGTGTCCTATGCTGTGGAAATTGTATGTAGTGTTGTTGGAAGTATACTGAGTGTTAGTGAAATCATCACTGCCAGGTGGATCTACACGTCTGACGTCCTCTCTGCTTCAGCTCGCCAAACAGAAGGAAGATTCTGGGGCCAAAACCTTGCGTACTGTCTCAAACAATGCTCAACCCCTCTCCCGTTCAAATTAGCGTCTTCACGATTGAATATAAGTTAATTGTTTCCTCATAATTATCAAATTTTATCATGTTTACTATAATTGATCAATTTAAGTCTTTCTATTTTCTTTAACTATCTTTCTATCGCTTTTTATTTAAATTTTTTGCAACATGTGCTTTCTGATGTCATCAATACGCAAGTCATTTTATCCCACAATTGACTTTTTTGCGTAATTTTATTCGGTACTTTTAGTAAAAACAAATTTTGGTTATGTTTAGCTCAGTTTAATTATTTGAATTTGTTCCTGTATAAAGTTTAACATATTTCTCTATTATTAATTAAATAAATCTCAATTCCAATAACATGTGATTTAGTCGTGTCACGGTCATTTGGTTCACCGTCTGCTAATTCCCCGCGAATATTTAAATGTCGTAATTTGACCTGTCACACAACCCCCAAATATAAATTGATCACATATTTGTTGTCAATTTATTTTTCTCCTCCAAGTAATTAAATTTTTAAATTTTTTGTTCAATTAAAGTGTTTTATTTAAATTTCCTAATAAATTTGTGAATACTTGTAAGAGTATTCATATAAAAACAAAGTAAAATGTCAAAGCAAAGCAAAATGTTTACAATCATATAACACAAAATTACAATGAATATAGAAATCAACTACACAAATTATAATGAATATTGAATTAACTACACAAATTACAATGTATATATAAATCAACTACACAAATTTCAATGAATATATAGTTAACTACAAATTAAAATGTATATATAAATCAACCACAAATTTCAATGAATATATAAATCAACTACACAAATTACAATGAATATTGAATCAGCTACACAAATTACAATGTAACACAAGAATAGTGCTAAAGTTTTTAAACTGAATACAAATTACTTATCTTCCATATCAAGCTTATGCGCATTTCTTTCAAAATGTTTGAACACATCATTTTATATAACCTTTACACGTTTTGGTTACAATGTTTAATATCTTCATTTGACACAATATAATGTTCAATACAGGTTAACACTATTAGATTATAGTACTAGATTTTACACACACAAGTTATGATAATACATGAATATCTTGTAAACAATCCTAAACTTAAACATATTCTTATTGATAAACAATATTATAACATCTTTATATTGTCATCTCCTACTGGAAACATATTACACACACTATATACAGTACTATATTACATTACACTTGTCACATCTTATTTTAAACATTTAAACAATCCTTATACTAACCTGACTATTATTGTCAGTTATTTTTCTTTCAAATTAATTTGTTCATTTGAATTTGATGTTTTTTATTGTTTTATCTGACCATTATGGTCAGATATTTTTATGTCAGTCCGTTTTTAGAAAAAGTTTATGTGTCATTATGATGACGGGGGCATAGGCTGACTACATGGAAGCCTACAATATTTAAAAAGAAAAACTGGTTTATTCCCCTCAAGGTTAAATTTTGACAGGTAAAAAAAAATATTTATATAATTGGAGGTGTTATTCTTTTATTGGCACATTTCATTAAAGAGAAGGTTACAAGTTTTATTTCATAAGCATGTATTGTTTTCTATGTGCTTCTCTATACACTCATCCATCCACACAAGCCAGTTTATAGACCATGTTTAGAAAATTCTTAAAATAAAATGGTCTCATTCAGCATCAGTCTAGTCATTCACACTTGAAGAGTTTTCACACTCTTATTCAATGAACCTCTTTAGTTTCCGGACATTTCGGGTCCCAAAGAATTCATTATTGTCTAGTCTGGTTAATGCATATGCATTTTCTCTTTTAATGTCTGCAATTACATATGGTCGTTCATAAAGCAAGAAATATTTTTTAATCTTCTTATCTAATGCATTTGATAAAATATGGTTTTTTTACTAACACTTTGTCACCTACTCTATACTTAATTGGATTTAATTTCTCATCATGTCTTTTATTCCTTTTTTCTGCCTTACTTATTAAGTTTTCCCTTACCATTCTAATTTTGTTCAAATGATCAAATTTATATTCAATTGGAAACTTAATTATTTTACTTAGAAAATTATCAGATCTTTTTCCAAACATTACTTCATATGGTATCGCTTCAATGGTGTCCTGTACTGAAATGTTTAATACATGTTAAGCAAATAACAAAATGTCAGGCCATTGAGTGTGTTTTTTGTGTTAATATATCCTACAAATCTTATTTACTTCTTTATTTGTCCTTTCCACTATTGAACTTTGTGGGTGATAAGGTGTACTGTGATAAACTTTGATATTTAAGTTATTAAGAGTTGTGTTCCACAAATTTGAATTAAAACATGGACCATTGTCGCTGACTATTGCTTTCATTTTTCCTACTTGAGGTATAAACTCTTTAGTTACTTTATTTAATACACTTCTACTGTTTGGTTTCTTTATGGCATATAATTTCACAAATTTTAAAAAAAACATCAATCATTGTTAATATGTATTGAACATTCCCTCTTCCCTTTGGTAATGGACCTATCAAATCTATTGACACCAAGTCTAGCACATTCTGAGATATTATATTCATTTGTCTACCTTCTTGTCTTACATTCCCATGTTTACTCTTTTGACACAATATACACTTTTTTAACTGTTCCTTTACACTTCTTTCCATATTCTTGAAAATACAATATTCTTTAAGTATATTAAATATTTTATGACCTCCTAAATGTCCATATTTTAAATGTGTAAAATTAACTAAATCCTTTTTAATACCTTCTGGAATACATACTTTCCATACATCACAATTTTCATCCTTTCTCTTAAAAATTATTCCTCTATACTCCATAAATATTTTATTTATTTTTCCATAATGAACTCCTTCGCTGTCATTTAAGATATTTTTTATATTTCTCAAATACTCATCCTGCTCTTGTTTTTTTTCTAGATTCTTTAATATTTCCTTTATCTCACTATCTTTAAAACCTAAATCAATTTTGTTGTACAAAACCTTAATACTATATTTTACTACTGAATTCTGACTATCCTTTTGTGTAGTCCTTGACAGTATGTCTGCCGGAATGTTCTCTTTCCCTTTAACAAATTCTATTTCAAGATTAAACTCTTGTAATGCTAAAGCCCATCTCAACAATCTACCATTCGTTAACTTACAATTTTTTAAGAATGTCAATGATTTATGATCTGTTCTCACTATCACTCTGGGATGTCCTATTAAATATGACCTAAATTTTTTGCAAGTTAATACTACAGCTAACAGTTCCTTTTCTGTGATCGTGTAAAATTTTTGTGCTTGTGTTAAAGCCTTGCTATAAAATTATATCATCTGTTCCTCATTGTTTTCATCTAACTGATATAATATTCCACTAATGTTAAGGTCACTTGCATCTGTATTTAAATAAAATGGTTTGTTAAAATCTGGATGTTTTAAAATGACTGCATTTAAAAATTCTGTTTTAATTTGTCCAAATGCCTTTTCCTCTTTTTCTGTCCACTTCCACTCTATTTTATTGCTCAATAAATGATTTAACTGTCCTATTAAATAACCATAATGTATTTGAAACTTTGCATAATACAAACATAATCCATTAAACATTTGCAGTTCTTTTATGTTTCTGGGTCTTTTGAAATTCACTATCTGTTCAATTTTAATTTGATCCATTTTAATTCCATCAGCTGAAATAATATATCCTAAATAATTTATCTCTTTCCTTAAAAATTGTGATTTCTTTAATTTGATTGTTATTTCTCTTTCTTTTAATCTACTTAAGACCTGGTCTACATGTTTTAAATGTTCTTCATATGTGTTTGAAGTGATTAATATATCATCCACATATGTAGTTACAAACTCTGTCAAGTTATGACCTAATACTTTGTTTAACCCTTTAATGAACAACGCAGTACTAACATTCAAACCATATGGTAGTCTTTTATATTGTAAATTCCTTCCTTCGAAGACAAATGCTACATATTTCCTGGACTCTTTACTTAATTGTGTTTGTAGAAATCCCTGTGATAAATCTAATGATGTCATATATTTAACTCCTATAAACTTGTTTAATACATCATCTATGTTTATTGGTGATTCCCTATCTGGTATTATGTGTTGATTCACATTCCTACTATCTAGGCATATTCTCAATGACAGATCCTTTTTAAATACACACACCAATGGGTTAGAATATGGACTATCAGACTCCATATTAAAAAAAATATTATGTCTCCTTTCAACATATTTTCTATTTCCTTTCTTACACCTTCCCTCTTTGAATAAGGTATTGAATATGATCTTCCTACAAATGGCTTTTCATTTGTTATATTTGGCCTCATAATTCTTTATACAACCTGGTTCATCTGAAAAAATATCTTGATTTTTCATCAGTATACTTTTTAATTTATTTAAATCCTCATTTTCCTTTACTTCACAATATTCTAATATTTCTAAAACCTGTTTATCCTTCTCGTCATTAAGTTTGTCCTTCATATTTTCTGTATGTGTTTTACATAAAAATTCTATGTTATTCCAAGAATTCTTCAGCTCATCACTTACTAATGTATTTATGTAATTGCACCTAATTAACTTTATACCATTGACTATATCCTCTGATTCACAGTTTGATTCATTAAATTCAACATTTAATATTTCCTTATCTACCTCCAACTTTATCCTACCATGTTCAAAGTCAATTTTTGCATTGTGTTCTCTTAAGAAGTCACATCCTAGTATTATTCCCAAGTTCACTGCTTTAATTACTAGAAAATTTATTTGAAATAATTTATTTTCTATTTCCACCTCTATCATGACCTGTTTATCTATCTTTTTACTTCTAATACCTGTTACTCCTATTATACTCAAGTTTGTTACCGGCAGCTCTAAAATTTCAAGTACACTTTTTTCTTTTATCTCATTATAATACTTTTCTGACATTATTGTCGCCTGGCTTCCTGAATCTATTATCATATGATACTCCTCATTATTTATTTTTCCAACTATCTCAGGTAGTGCTTCTGCTACTGGTTTTATGGGAATTTTATTATAATTATCTTCATTGGTCAATTCATCAAACATGTCATTCTCTGGTATAAAAGCTGTATTCACCCCTAGTCTTAGTCAGGATTTGTTCTTATCTGATCTTATCAGATTTCTAAGCTCATTTGCTAGAATTGTTAGACCCTCTTTATTCAGATGTACTAAATCTTCACACCATTTTCTTTTATAAAATATTTCTTTTTCATATAATTTCACATTACAGTCTGTACTATCATAGTTATCATAATACTTCTCAGCCACTTCCAAAACTGTAATTTTTTTTATTATTTTCTTTACTTTTTATATGTTCATTTATTCTCTCAAGTTTATTTCAATGATACCTGTCATTCTCACCCAACTTTGGTATGGGTGGAATTGTTACCAAGATTATTTTTTCACCTTTCTCCAGTAAAACCTCTACCAATTTGTCATAATCATCACAAATGCTTCTTACTTCTTTATCCCTTAATAAATCATTTGTACCTATCATTACTATTAGCTGTGTTTCTAAATTATTTGCATGTTTTAGCTCTCTGGTCAGTCAATTGTCTGACCTCCTATGCATAAATTAATTCTCTTTCCTCCTTTCTCTTTATATTCACCTCTTAAATTCATTACTTTCTCTCCAAATCTCCTAAGTTGAGAGTCTCCTATCATTTGGTATCCCTCAAAATTACGTTCTTTTTTCTCAATCGTTTCCTTAATTCTAGCCTGTCCTACCCATTTGTTTCCCATCCGGTTGTCTTCTAGTCACCTTTTACCTCTCCTGCTTCCTCTTCCCCTTGTATATTCATATTGATCTCTTTGATACCTTGTTTCATTGTTTTCATACCTTTCTTTTTCCTTCCCATAGTCATTTGTGCCTCTACCTCTATTATCATTTTGTCTTCTCCTATCATTCTCAAACTCTACTCTCTCCCTATTATATGTGTCCCTATTGTAGTATGGGCCTACTCTAGTCAAATTATTTCCTCTTATATTCCCTCTAACTTGTGTCCCTCTGTATGGTGTATCTCTAGGTCTTAAATTCATATATTGATTTACATTTTTATTGAGTGTTGTCTCATTTCTCATATCAAATGATCTGTCATAACTTCTATATGTGTCACTATTCAGTATATTAAGTTGATTCAACAGGTTTTCTAGATCTTCTGATCTTTCAACATTTTGGGCTGCAGCAATTGCACTACTTATGGTTCTAGGAACATGTTTGCTTATATATGCTAGGAATGTTCCCATGTCAATTCTAGTTTCTAAATACTGGCTTTTATTATAAAATTCCAATACATAGGTTACTAGATTATCAAATCCAACCCTATATGTACCGTTACCCATTAGTTCTTTTTCAAATTTTTTCTGTTCTCCTATGGACCAATATTTCCCTTTAAAACTCCTATAAAACTGTTCAAAGTTTTTCCAATTATTTATATGCTGTCTTTCCTGCTTCATTTTTCATATATTTTAAAATTATCAATACCTGGAAGTCCCATCCTTCTCCATTTTTCTCTATATATTTTTTACAAGCTTCCAAAAATTCCATAGGATGTACATTGTTTTTTATTGGATCAAATTCCAATAAGAATATTTCTGTGTTTGCTGGTTGGCTTATTCTCATGCCTACCATGCTTTGATTTTTCATCATATTTTCTAGTTGTGTTTGTTTGTTTTCTAATTTCCCTAAAGTTTCATCCAATCTCTTATTCAGGGATTTTTCTACCCTATTTCCCATGTCCTCTATTTCCTGTAAACTACTGCCCGTTACTGACTTGTTTTCTACATCCCTACTCGCCTTACCATTTTCTGTATCCTGGTCAAGTTCTAAGTTAGCTCTGTCCCTATCTACCCTACCATTTAATTCATCTAATCTTGTTTTAAATCTCTTATTTATCTTTTCTAATCTTTGATCTATTTTCTTTTTATCATCCTGAATGTGTACAAACCTTTTCTCAATTTCCCTCATATCTTCTTCTCTTTTATCTTTTAATTTCTTTATCTCGGTTGTAACCTCTCCTCTAACCTGACTTTTAAGTTTATTCCTCTCACCTTTGTTTTTCTCAGCTTGTTCGTTTATTTCAAGTCTGACCCCCTCCTCCAAGTTCTTTAAGTCTTTATTTAAAGTATTTAAGTCTTTATTTATCTCTACTCTCATAACCTCCGTAATCTCTACTATTTTATTGTTTAACTCACCTCTCATCTGTTCCATGTCTCGTTTTAACTGTTCATTTCTTCTTTGAATTTCCGTTTTTAGTTCCTCATTATTTTGATCTATTTTATAATTCAGATCCCTTAATCCCTCATTATTTTTATCCTTCTTTTCATTCAAGTCCTTCCTTAATTCCTCATTATTTTTCTTTAACTCCTCATTATTTTTCTTTAACTCCTCATTATTTTTATCCATCTTTTCATTATTTTTATCTATCTTTTCATTCAGACTATTCATCATAGTCCTCATGAATGCAATAAGACCTTCATCCCTATCAACTCCTACTGGACTACTGACTCTGCTAACCTCATTCTCTAATGAATTTCCGTCATCTCTTGTCGACACCTCCTGTTCTACTGTATTAGGGGATGACCAACCTAAAAACCCTGTATCTCCTGAGCTATGAAGATCTATTTCTATTGGTCTAAATATTGGTGTGGGCCCTTCATTATTTTGTTCGCCTTCCATTTTGTAGCCTATGTTTAATTTGAAAATTTATATTATTAATTTAGGCCTTATTTTTGTTTTATTAGCCTACCAGGAAAATTTTACCAATTTATATTATAACTAGGTTGTTCAAAGTTATCAAACTTATAGACTAATAATAATTTGTCATACTTCTTCTAGACACACACCTGAAAATACAATTTACAATTATATAAAAACAGTGATTTTCACTTAGTCTAAAATATGCTACCACTAACCTACTTAAATTAGTTGTGGAAGTTCGAGCCCTCCAGTTGGTGCGCCATTTGATGAGTGTCAGATTTGATGTAAGGCCCTCGTTGCTGCGCCTTTTTGATATATGTCCCCCGGTTGCAGCGTCAATTGATGAATGTAAATTTGAAGTGATGTCAATTTGATGAGAGTGGCAGATTATAACGCCAATTTGCTGTGTGTCACCCCCACGTTGGTTGCGATAATTTGCTGAAAGTCAGTTCTTTAGAGTTATTGACTCACCATGTAGTTGTACGCCCCTTGTCACTAGTGGCACGTTGTTGTACCATGTTCCTCATCATGGTATCGGTCGCCATCTTGCCCAATGCTAGCTGTATTCCCTCGGTATTACTCAAAAATTATTAGATTTGAACGTCTCTGGTGTTATCACCAGAGACAAGTCTGTGTGTATGTCAGGGTTCCAAAATATGGTAAGTAATGATTACAAAATTTAACATCACTCCACACTTTTTATAAAAGGGATATTTAAAGAAAGTCAAAGCAAGTGACCACGAGATTAATTTATTAAATGTCACACTCTCAACACATATTATAACTTCACTCACCTTGCAGTGCTTTGATAATTTTAAAAGTCTAAACAATATCCCATCCTTGATTAAATTTCAATATACTATACAACAGATCATTACTATCCCAGGAGAACTAACACAACCTCCTTGCTTCGAGTCTGGTGGTAGAAGAGCGAATCTCCGTATAAAACGACGGATACCGACTCAAAACAATACTCATCCCCTCTCTCGTTCAAATCAGCGTCTTCACGAATAAATTTAATTTAATTCTTTTTTTATAATTGTCGAAATTTATTACGTTTACTATAATTAATCAATTTAAGTATTTCTATTTTCTTTTTATTATTTTTTCAAAGCTTTTTATTTAAATTTTTAGCAACATGTGCTTTATGACGTCACCAATATACAATTCATTCATCCCACAATTGGCTTTTCTGCGTAATTCTATTTAATGTTTTTGTAAAACACGAATTTTGGTTATGTTTACTTCATTTTAATTAATCAAATCTTTTCCCGAATAAAGTTCAATAAATTTCTTCGTTATTAAATAAATCTCAATTCCGACAACATGTGATTCACTGACGTCACAGTCTGCCGATTCATTGACGTCACAGTCTGCCAATTCCCCGCGAATATTCAAATGTCGTAATTTGACCTGTTACACAACCCCCAAATATAAATTGATCACATATTTGTTATCAATTTATATTTCTCCTCCAATTAAATCTTTTAAATTTTTGTCCAATTAAGCTATTATTTAAATTTCTTGATAATTTTGTTTAAAAGTATTCATTTAAAAGAAAGTAAAATATAAAAGCAAAGCTTACAATCATATTACACAAATTACAATGTATTAAATGTTCACACAAATTACAGTGTACATATAAATCAATTACACAAATTACAATTAATACAAATATCAATGAATATATAAATCAGCTACACAAATTTCAATTAATATTAAATGATTACACAAATTATAGTGTACATATAAATCAATACAATTAATACAAATATCAATGAATATATAAATCAGCTACACAAATTACAATTAATATTAAATGATTACACAAATTACAATGTACATATAAATCAATACAATTAATACAAATATCAATGAATATATATATATATATAAGAACAGTACTAAAGTTTTAAATACTTTTAAATTAAATACTTGTAACCTCTATATGTTTTGAATATAATGTTTAACGTGTCCATTTCACATAACATAATGTTCAATACAAGTTAACTCTATCAGATTATACACTCACAAGTTATAATAATACACAAATACCTTGTAAAATTCCTAAATATATTCTTACTGATAAACAATATTGTAATATCCTTATATTGTCATCTCCTACTGGAAACATATTACATATACTATCTACTATATTACATTATCCTTGTCACATCTTATTCTAAATATTTATACAACCCTATACTAATCTATTTACATCAAGTCTAGCACATTCTGAGATATTATATTCATTTGTCTACCTTCTTGTCTTACATTCCCATGTTTACTCTTTTGGCACAATATACACTTTTTTAACTGTTCCTTTACACTTCTTTCCATATTCTTAAAAATACAATACTCTTTAAGTATATTAAATATTTTATGACCTCCTAAATATCCATATTTTAAATGTGTAAAATTAACTAAATCCTTTTTAATACCTTCTGGAATACATACTTTCCATACATCACTATTTTCATCCTTTCTCTTAAAAATTATTCCTCTATACTCCATAAATATTTTATTTATTTTTCCATAATGAACTCCTTCGCTGTCATTTAAGATATTTTTTATATTTCTCAAATACTCATCCTGCTCTTGTTTTTTTTCTAGATTCTTTAATATTTCCTTTATCTCACTATCTTTAAAACCTAAATCAATTTTGTTGTACAAAACCTTGATACTGTATTTTTCTACTGAATTTTGACTATCCTTCTGTGTAATCCTTGACAGTATGTCTGCTGGAATGTTCTCTTTCCCTTTAACAAATTCTATTTCAAGATTAAACTCTTGTAATGCTAAAGCCCATCTCAACAATCTACCATTTGTTAATTTACAACTTTTTAAGAATGTCAATGCTTTATGATCTGTTCTCACTATCACTCTGGGATGTCCTATTAAATATGATCTAAATTTTTTACAAGTTAATACTACAGCTAACAGTTCCTTTTCTGTGATCGTGTAAAATTTTTGCGCTTGTGTTAAAGCCTTGCTATAAAATGATATCACCTGTTCCTCATTGATTTCATCTAACTGATATAATATTCCACTAATGTTAAGGTCACTTGCATCTGTATTTAAATAAAATGGTTTATTAAAATCTGGATGTTTTAAAATGACTGCATTTAAAAATTCTGTTTTAATTTGTCCAAATGCCTTTTCTTCTTTTTCTGTCCACTTCCATTCTATTTTATTACTCAATAAATGATTTAACTGTCCTATTAAATTGCCATAATGTCTTTGAAACTTTGCATAATACAAACATAATCCATTAAACATTTGTAGTTCTTTTATGTTTGTAGGTCATTTAAAATTCACTATCTGTTCAATTTTATTTTTATCCATTTTAATTCCTTCAGCTGAAATAATGTATCCTAAATAATTTATCTCTTTTCTTAAAAATTGTGATTTTTTTACTTTGACTGTTATTCCTCCTTCTTTTAATCTACTTAAAACCTGTTCTACATGTTTTAAATGTTCTTCATATGTGTTTGAAGTGATTAATATATCATCCACATATGTAGTTACAAATTCTGTCAAGTCATGACCTAATACTTTGTTTAACCCTTTAATGAACAACGCAGTACTAACATTCAAACCATATGGTAGTCTTTTATATTGTAAATTCCTCCCTTCGAAGACAAACACTACATATTTTCTGGACTCTTTACTTAATTGTGTTTGTAGAAATCCTTGTGATAAATCTAATGATGTCATGTATTTGACTCCTATAAACTTTTTCAATACATCATCTATGTTTATTGGTGATTCCCTATCTGGTATTATGTGTTGATTCAAATTCCTGCTATCTAGACATATTCTCAATGACAGATCCTTTTTAACTACACACACACCAATGGGTTAGAATATGGACTATCAGACTCCTCTATTATGTCTCCTTTCAACATATTTTCTATTTCCTTTCTTACACCTTCCCTCTTTGAATAAGGTATTGAATATGATCTTCCTACAAATGGCTTTTCATTTGTTATATTTGGCCTCATAATTCTTTATACAACCTGGTTCATCTGAAAAAAATATCTTTATTTTTCATCAGTATACTTTTTAATTTATTTAAATCTTCATTTTCCTTTACTTCACAATGTTCTAATATTTCTAAAACCTGTTTATCCTTCTCATCATTAACTTTGTCCTTCATATTTTCTGTATGTGTTTTACATAGAAATTCTATGTTGTTCCAAGAATTTTTCAGCTCATCTTCACTTACTAATGTATTTATGTAATTGCACCTAATTAACTTTATACCATTGACTATATCCTCTGATTCACAGTTTGATTCAGTAAATTCAACATTTAATACTTCTTTATCTACCTCCAACTTTATCTTACCATGTTCAAAGTCAATTTTTGCATTGTGTTCTCTAAAGAAGTCACATCCTAGTATTATTCCCAAGTTCACTGCTTTGACTACTAGAAAATTTATTTGAAATAATTTATTCTCTATTTCCACCTCTATCATGACCTGTTTATCTATCTTTTTACTTCTAATACCTGTTACTCCTATTATACTTAAATTTGTTACCGGCAGCTCTAAAATTTCAAGTACACTTCTTTCTTTTATCTCATTATAATACTTTTCTGACATTATTGTCGCCTGGCTTCCTGAATCTATTATCATGTGATACTCCTCTTTATTTATTTTTCCAAGTATCTCAGGTAGTGCTTCTGCTACTGGTTTTATGGGAATTTTATTATAATTATCTTCATTGGTCAATTCATCAAAGATGTAATTTTCTGGTATAAAAGCTGTATTCACGCCTAGTCTTAGTCCGGATTTTTTCTTGTCTGATCTTATCAGATTTCTAAGCTCATTTGCTAGAATAATTGTTAGACCCTCTTTATTCAGATGTATTAAATCTTCACACCATTTTCCTTTATAGAATATTTCCTTTTCATATAATTTCACATTACAGTCTGTACTATCATAGTTATCATAATACTTCTCTGCCACTTCTAAAACTGTAACTTTTTCATTATTTTCTTTACTTTTTATATGTTCATTTATTCTTTCAAGTTTATTTAAATGATATCTGTCATTCTCACTTAACTTTGGTATGGGTGGAATGGTTACCAAGATTATTTTATCAGCTTTCTCCAGTAAAACCTCTACTAGTTTGTCATAATCATTACAAATATTTTTTACTTCTTTATCCCTTAATAAATCATTTGTACCTATCATTACTATTAGCTGTTTTTCTAAATTATTTGCATGTTTTAGCTCTCTGGTCAACTGTTCAATTGTCTGACCTCCTATGCATAAGTTAATTCTCTTTCCTCCTTTCTCTCTATATTCACCTCTTAAATTCATTATTTTCTCCCCAAATCTCCTAAGTTGAGAATCTCCTATCATTTGGTATCCCTCAAAATTAGGTTCCTTTTTCTCAATCGTTTCCTTCATTCTGGCCTGTCCTACCCATTTGTTTTCCATCCTGTTTTCCTCTAGTCATCTATTACCTCTCATACTTCCTCTTCCCCTTGTATATTCATATTGATCTCTCTGATGCCTTGTTTCATTGTTTTCATACCTTTCTTTTTCCTTCCCATAGTCATTTGTGCCTCTACCTCTATTATCATTTTGTCTTCTCCTATCATTCTCAAACTCTACTCTCTCCCTATTATATGTGTCCTTATTGTAGTATGGGCCTACTCTAGTCAAATTATTTCCTCTTATATTCCCTCTAACTTGTGTCCCTCTATATGGTGCATCTCTATGTCCTAAATTCTTGTATTGATTTACATTTTTATTGAGTGTTGTCTCATTTCTCATATCAAATGATCTGTCATAACTTCTATTTGTGTCACTATTCAGTACATTAAGTTGATTAAACAGGTTTTCTAGATCTTCCGATCTTTCAACATTTTGAGCTGCAGTAATTGCACTACTTATGGTTCTAGGAACATGTTTGCTTATGTATGCTAGGAATGTTCCCATGTCAATTCTAGTTTCTAAATACTGGCTTTTATTATAAAATTCCAATACATAGGTTACTAGATTATCAGATCCAACCCTATATGTACCGTTACCCATTAGTTCTTTCTCAAATTTTTTCTGTTCTCCTATGGACCAATATTTCCCTTTAAAACTCCTATTAAATTGTTCAAAGTTTTTTCCAATTATTTATGTGCTGTCGTTCCCACTTTCTTGCTTCATTTTTCATATATTTTAAAATTATCAATACCTGGAAGTCCCACCCTTCTCCATTTTTCTCTCTATATATTTTTTACAAGCTTCCAAAAATTCCATGGGATGTACATTATTTTTTATTGGATCAAATTCCAATAAGAATATTTCTGTGTTTGCTGGTTGGCTTATTCTCATACCCACCATGCTTTGATTTCTCATCATATTCTCTAGTTCTGTTTGTTTGTTTTCTAATTTCCCTAAAGTTTCATCCAATCTCTTATTCAGGGATTTTTCTACTTTATTTCCCATGTCCTCTATTTCCTGTAAACTACTGCCCGTTATTGACTTGTTCTCTACGTCCTTACTCGCTTTACTATTTTCTCCATCCTGGTCTAGTTCTAAGTTAGCTCTGTCCCTATCTACCCTACCATTTAATTCATCTAATTTTGTTTTAAATCTCTTATTTAGCTTCTCTAATCTTTGATCTATTTTCTTTTTATCATCTTCAATGTGTACAAACCTTTTCTCAATTTCTCTCATATCTTCCTCTCTTTTATTTTTTAATTTCTTTATCTCCGTAGTAACCTCTCATCTAACCTGCTTTTAAGTTTACTCCTCTCACCTTTGTTTATCTCAGCTTGTTCGCTTAGTTCAAGTCTGACCCCCTCCTCCAATTTCCTTAACCCTTCATTTAAAGTATTTAAGTCTTTATTTATCTCTACTCTCATAACCTCCGTAGTCTCTACTATTTTATTGTTTAACTCACCTCTCATCTGTTCCATGTCTTGTTTTAGCTGTTCGTTATTTCTTTGCATTTCCGTTCTTAGTTCCTCATAATTGTGTTTTTAACTCCCTTTTTAATTCCTCATTATTTTTATCCATTTTATCATTTAAACTGCTCATTATTTTTATCCATCTTTCATTCATCTGCTCATTATTTTTATCCATCTTTTCATTCAGACTATTCATCATAGTCCTCATGAATGCAATAAGACCTTCATCCCTATCAACTCCTACTGGACTACTGACTCTGCTAACCTCATTCTCATTCTCTAATAAATTTCTGTCATCTGTTGTCGACGCCTCATGTTCTACTGTATTAGGTGATGACCAACCTAAAAACCCTGTGTCTCCTGAACTATGAAGATCTACTTCTATTAGTCATGATAGTGCAAATTAAATATCACTGTATTGAAGGCTCACACTTCTTCGCAGATGGGATAGTCAATCATATTAAAACAAAGCAAATCACTTTGATATGTTAATTTATTTTGATGTGATATAAACAACTAATTGTACTCACTTTGCTTTGTTGTTAATTTATTCACTAGAAACAATATCCCATCGCCCGGTTATAACTTTTAATACACTATTGCACAATTCCGTATTGCATCACTGCCAGGTGGATCTACACGTCTGACGCCCTCTCTGCTTCAGCTCTCCAAACAGAAGGAAGATTCTGGGGCCAAAACCTTGCGTACTGTCTCAAACAATGCTCAACCCCTCTCCCGTTCAAATTAGCGTCTTCACGATTGAATATAAGTTAATTTTTTTCTCATAATTATCGAATTTTATCACGTTTACTATAATTGATCAATTTAAGTCTTTCTATTTTCTTTAACTATTTTTCTATCGCTTTTTATTTAAATTTTTTGCAACGTACTTTCTGATGTCATCAATACGCAAGTCATTTTATCCCACAATTGGCTTTTTTGCGTAATTTTATTTGGTACTTTTAGTAAAAACAAATTTTGGTTATGTTTAGCTCAGTTTAATTATTTGAATTTGTTCCCGTATAAAGTTTAACATATTTCTCTATTATTAATTAAATAAATCTCAATTCCAATAACATGTGATTTACTTGTGTCACGGTCATTTGGTTCACCGTCTGCTAATTCCCCGCGAATATTTAAATGTCGTAATTTGACCTGTCACAATACATGCCAATTGGTTAAGCTTAGTCTTATAGAAAAATTATCAATATTTATAAAAATAAACATGTTTTGTTTTTCACCTTTATTTTTGCAATATTATTATTATTAAGGTTTATTTTAAGAGTTGAAGGCACAGTTTTCATTTTTGGGTACAAATATTATCAATGCACAGTATAGTTCGTAATCCTAGTGGGTGTTGAGAAATTTACTATAAACCCATTTTGGCCAATCAAAGAGAGAAATTCTTTTTAGCCTTTGTCAAAATTGTTAGTAAAACCTCTAGCTTATTCATAAAATGTCTAAAATTTGCACGATCTGGAACTCTATAAATAGAAATGACTAGTATATTTAAAGTAAGAATTTCTGTAGAATAAGTTTCAAAAATTGAAACTTTGTTAAAGACACACACAAATCCTCTTTCATACGATATTCTAGCTTATCTTTTGTTAAGGTAAAGGACCTCCCCCATAAAAATCTTTTATTCCTATAATAATAAGTTGCTAATGTGTAATTTTCTAAAATTATGTGCAGATAATTATTTTGATTAACTATTCCTCTTTGAATATTTAAGTGCATAATCCAATTAAATATTTTGTTAAGCTGTACATTATAACAGATTGGCCAGAAACCCTTATTACTATTAGGTAATAATAAAGGTTTTCAGTCCTCTATTAGTGAAATCGTTAGTGAACTGTGTAAAAGCAATGTCATAGAATTCTGGTGTTGGCTTACCCTAGTATATTGACTTAGTCACCTAACTGTAGACATGAGCTCCATTTGAAATCTGCTGATGTTAATTTTCCTTCCACATAATCATCTTGCTTAGGCCACCCAAAGTTGCACCTGAATACTACAGCCACTCTAGCTGATATATGTCTGGGGTCCTTATGATCGGCTGAAATGGTGTGGAGTATTCATTCTATTGCGCTATTGTGATCCTCTACTACATTAATAGCTTCTTTGTATTCACTGATAATAAATTTTGATACCAATGCTGTTTCTTCAGTTGGCCTTTGAAGAATATTTTCTAAATTTGTGACAATATTAACTTGCTTTCTTTGTTCAAATATAGACCATAAAAGTAAAAAAATATATGTTATGATGTTTGTCAACAATTCATTGAATTTCCAAATTCACTCAAGTTATTTTCAAGTCAAAGTTTGGAGAGTTGGTGTCATATGAACTGTGGCCAATATAAGTTTGGTTGCTATTCCTGACGTGTTAATGGATGCCATCTCCTAACCGTTTGATACAAGTAGACTATGTTATTTGTTCCCACCAAAACAAAAAGGTAATCTTTTTTGTTGAATATTTACACAACTTTTTAACCTTTTGATTAACTGGATCGAATTTAGAACCACTCCTCTCATAAGAAAAAATATTCAAATATGTTTTACTCTCAAAAAGGCTACTTAAGTAGTTTTCCTTGATTTTCTATATCAAATCATCTAAAATGATAGTAAAGTATTTTAGTATTATATTCTCTTTAAGATTAATTAGCAGTAAAATACTTTTGACATGCCAACAAATGCTGTTGAGACTTTTTCTGCTGGTAGAACACTCTTGACTTGGTTTTGCTTTGCCTATCCATTGCCCACCTTGCGGACATTTTTTCATACCCAAAATATCAGTTAAGATATCATACACCCTCTCTTTTGATATGCCTGCAATTTCTGATATTTGAATCAATTTAACTAGCAGTCGTTTAATGTCAGTTAATGTCTCCTACATTCTACATTCTATTCTAGTTGCGATCTTGTCCTTGCAAGCGGCCCAGCCATTGGTGGTGGTTCGGAAGTCACCTTTAAGCCGTTGGTCGCCAGGTTGTTTTAGAGAGGGATTCTTAGCCCTAACTTCGCCTGGTAAAATAAGTCATTCTTTACTTTTTTTTAAATCTACTTTAATTTGATAGATTATAATATGGGTTTCCAGAATGTCTTTAATCAGGAACAATTGACATATATCTATATCACTTGTACAGGGTATTTTAAATATTAAATGTTTGAAAACTGTCAAACCACCCCTTGTCATGATAAAAAATTTTAAAATTATAAACATAATACATTTTATAGAGGAATTATTTATACAACTACAATAATTACAAAGTAAACAAAACTTAGCAATTGTCTGTTTCCTGTTGGGCTTCTGACGTCTGCACATAGACGCAGCAGATGAGTTACATAACACAAACATAAACATAGTACGAACTGAATTCAAAATATTTTTGGCAAAAGCATGATAATTAGTTAATTATGATTAACTATGTACAGGTTTTCATACACAAACCACAACAATTACATGTTTTTGCGATTGTAATTTCTATAATGCTGATCAGCTGTCATCTGCGAATATACGCGGAAAACTCATGCCACTACACGTATAGAAAATAGTAATTGGAAGCACAATATTATTTGTTAAAGTATAATAATTTGTTAATTAGCTTATCTATTTATGATTTTAAAACAACAAAGCAAGACAAAACACGTTTTAGCAATTGGTAATTTGTTTACTGGTGATTAGTCAATAATTAATGATATGGCAAGTCAGCAGATCCAAATTCTGTCAATCAATTCTCTAATCCGAATCATTGTTGAAGATTCAGTGGATTCGGATTCGGCTTCTACACATCACTAGAGTACATAAAATTATCATTTTTAAACATTATACCTGAGTGGATTGAGCGTTCATTGCAAAATTTTGTGATATGTGTATAATTTTGTAACAGGTTGTTACAAAATGGTTTCATATGGTTTCAATTTTGAATAATATGAAACACTCAATTAGGAGTACTATAGTAATTAAACTGGCTGGTAGAGATGCCTACACTACACTGACTGATGTTTTTTTGTTGTGAAGACAATGGCGGACCGTCTGCTGGCATGGGAGGATGACTATACTTGCAGTAAGTTCCTCCCCCTGGTGACCAGGTGGCATCTACAACACGATGGAGCAGAGTGTGGGCTGCGACTTCTGGAGATAGTCAAGCGGCGTGCAGTGCGTGGTGTGGCCTCTTATGAGTTACGGTGGCACCATGACGGAGTAGGGGATCTCACCACTGTGGAACCTGTTCATCTCATTGAACAAGTCTATCCTGAGCTCCACCAGGCATTTGTACAATCCAAAGAGAAACCTAAGAAAGGTGTGTTGTGATTTTGTGCTGTAGTTAATCCTAGAAATGTTAATGCTCAACTTCCATACTGACAAGGTAATTTTTGCAATTTCCAAAAGCATTTATTGCACATTGAAATTTGAATAACAACATAAGTAATACAAACAGGTGCATGGTGAAGTTTCTAAAAGTATAAGATACAAGCGTTGCAGTACGTACTGTACGTATTGTACCCTGTCTATAAAGATTTACAAAATCATTCTTATATTACATAGCTTGAAGTATTAGTGTGGTAAAACAATAAATAATTGCATGGGGTGGGATGTTTAAATATTTTAAATTGTTTGGTTACTGTTTTATTTATTGTTTAAACAACGATCTTTCAGCATTTCATTTATACTATAACAAGCTTCTTCTATGACGAGGTAATACTCTTTTTAAAATTATTATTTTTAAGCTCTCTTAGCGATAAAGGTAAATAATTATATAAACAAATTCTACCATATATAGTGGACTTTTTTCAAATAAAGAAGTTCTATGAACTGGAAAGGCAAGAAGATTTTTGTGTTCATGTAAAATATAAGATTTAAACTTACCTTATCAGCTTGTATATTATTGATTTCTTCACAATAAGCTACAGTTACAGATTTTGAGAAACTATTATGGTTTTATTGAATATTTGCTAAACTTGTTATAACTAAAACCAAAAATTACTGAATGCCATAATAACAATAATTTCAAAATCAGCTCTTTGTAGAAAGTAATAACAATTGTTTTACCATAAATGTATTGTATAGAAATGTAACCTGTATGGAACATTACAAAACAATTTGAAAACTAAATCCTAAACATATAATTATATCAAAATGTGTGAAATTAATAAGGAAGGTTCTTTTTTGAAAATTATAAAAACCACTAAGAGCTTTACAAATGCCCAATAATATTAATTGTTGTAAAGATAAATAGTTGTTATATAAGAATAAATATATTTTGTCCCATGATTCTAGTGCTTTTACTTATTTTCCCCTGATAAAATGTAAAATTTATTCTTTCTTCATACAAATATGAGTAAGCAAATTGATAAAAATTTGCATAACTATTTTTATAATTTATACAGAAAGATCAGGACACACTCACACATAGTTTTTTAAACTTTAGCCAAGATACTTTAGAAAACTCTTTTTCGTCTTCGTAAAATAAGTAAAATTTCTAAAAATTATATTTTTACTGTAAGTTTACCGTAAGCTTTTCAAATAGCTTGGGTAATTTTTATATAAATTACCAATAAAATATTTTCTTTTAAAGAATGGTAGTTTTTAGATTTATTAAATAGGTTTCCTCTAGTAACTCATTATTTTAAATTTATTTACTGATTATAAAATATGAAATTTATTATTTATTAAGGAAGTTACAAATAAAAATCCAACACAAGTGCATCAGTAACAATGAAAAGTTTTGTTATATGCATTATAAAAGCAGTAATAGCCGAATGAAATAATGTAGATACATACATACACACACATAATATATAGATTGGCATTTTGATTTCCACTTGTCATCACTTTCATCAGATTGGTACCTCTCATTATTGGCATTCTAATTATTGTTAAATTACTTGACTAATAATCGTCGTGAACGTGTTAATAAAAATTAGTTTTATATTTTTCATTACAAAGCTTTTATTGCATAAGTTCTTTATTTAGGTCTAAACACATTTTAAATTAGCCGTATTTTTCATATAAAAATATAAATTGACTCATTTATCTGTATGTATACAAATATAATGTGTGAGTGTACCTCTTTATACCACTGTATCTTACAAATAAAAATGTAAATATGGTAGTTAAATTCTAGGCTTAGTAAGTTTGTTATTTTGTATTATTATTTGTATTGTTCAATTATGTTTTATTTCTCTTTTAGGGAAAGGAAGAAAGAAGAAAAATGATAAAGAACCAGGATTGGATAACATAGAAAACCTTTTGGGAAAACTAGACATAAGTGGCAAAGAAATAAAACAGCCAAACAAGAAACGGTCCAAACAAAATGGTACTAAAGGACTACAAACATTGGATAGATTCCTTCTTAGAGAGGCAACAACCAACAGAATGTGTGATGATATTACCTCTGAGTCTACCACAGTCTGCCATAGTACCCCGATTAGAAACATTAACCACGACAGCTCCTTCCACTATTTATCTGATGAGAGTGGTGTGGATTCTCCATTGCGTAAAAATAAAACTGATTTAAAAAGTAAAAAATCACTCAGCCTTGAAAATGTGAACCAGGAAGATATATCAGAATCACCTCATCTGTCCTTAACTTTCCACTCACTAATAGACTGTAGTGTAGACAGTGATGCTTTCAATTTGTCTGACATAGTGAACTCTATAGTAGCTCGGACTAGTGTAAATCCAGCTGTCAAAATCTGGGCCAATAATATCAAGTAAGTCTTCTTGAATAAATGCTTTTTGTGTTGTGACACTCATTGGAAATTTTTGGTGAGAAGGTGGTTGTATTACTAAGTACAGTACTTCAATTTTATCGCAGTTTAAATTTGTAAATAAATATGTTTTTTATGTTTGTGTTTTATCTTTATATATATATATATATATATATATATATATATATATATATATATATATATATATATGTCTTGTGTATGTGACTGAACTCCTCCTAAACGATTGGACCGATTTTTATGAAAATTTGTGTATGTTTTCAATGGAATTCGAGAATGGTTTAGATTCACAGTTTGGTCCAATTTAAATTGTTTATTTAATTAATTTTTTATTTATAAATTGTTGTTGATCTTAGAGTGTTTTATATTGGATCTGGCAGATTGCGCTACAACATGTAATACAAAGTGAACTGATACTTTCAGCTGTTAACACTTTCAGCTGAAGTTCATCAAAGAGTCAGAAACATTTGTTTACATTGAAATTTTAGTAACTATTAAATTACTGTAAACTGCTTGATCAGTAGTGTAATTCAGATTACAGATACGAAGTTATGATCTAATTTTAAATTTTGATTGCCAATGATCAATAATCCATCTAGTGCCATGGAAATGCTATTTATACCCTCCGAAACCAACATATGAGACCATTGTTTTGGTTAGTGCAACAGCATAAATCAATTGTGGAACTGTAAATTGATTAGAGCGGGGGTGAATTTAAAAGACCAGAACATACTCATATTGACCGCAGCAACTTTTTAGTAGGACGATACACTTTTGTCATTGGGATAAAAAGGCTATTGTTATTGTTACTGAAATCGTCGGAGCACTTCAATACATCATCATGGAATGTTGGAATACGAATCTTATAAAAACTGTTTCACTTTATGACTTCAGGACCCCAAAACACTGTTCTTTAAACTTAATCTAAAATGGATCAGGAGATTGGAATAGCTTTGAGTGACTATCGATTATCTCAGGAGTGTTTATTATGTCATAGATAGAGAATACATGAATATATTGTCCGAGTTTTCAACAGGAAAATGTGTGCGTAGCCGCGGGTAACTGCTAGTTTAATTATAAATTTAATTTAGTAGACATTAGAAGCGTAGGAATATGATTGATAGAAATGTGTAAACAGTTTGTTACTTATGTTAAGGTTTTCATCATACATTTTTTATTAACCTTCAGATAATCCTTTAATGCTTCTCAGGAAATGATAAGCAATTTATATCCTTCACATGTAAAGGTGGTGGTCATAGCTAAACAGTATAGTAGCAAGCATAAGTAAGGTGACATGAAGGTGTCATGGTATTTGGTTAAATAGTTCCGATGATTAGTGCTATTGAAACATTTAAAGCCAATGGGGCAGATCCAAACTTGGTGACAATAGTATTTTCTGAACATGCACCTCTGAAATAACATAGATATCTGTGCAAAATTTAATGGTATTTTTATTTAAGGTGTTATGAGACTTCCACAATTAAACTAAAATAAATTTGAGCCTTTTTAAAATTTATTGATCACACTGTGTATGTTGGCAATAAGCAAATGTGTGTTTTTAAATTTTCAGGATACTACATCCCAATTTCAAGCACTAAATATTTCTTTCGAATATCAATAATCAGTTTTTATTAATATCTCTGAATTTATTATTTTTATTGACTCTGAGTACAATTCTTGTTATGAAGCAATTACTAATTGTAACCAAAAAGCTGTATATGTTGACAAATGTTTGTTTTATGACAGCATTTTTAATTGTTTATTTGTTATTGAAACTTGCAACACTAGTTAATAATAAATAAAAATAAAAAATTAAATAAATTAGTAAAATTAGCAAGTTATTGATGATTTAAGGCTATATCAATATACTGTTAAATATATTATTATAATCATGATTGCAAAAGAATCCCAATTATGGATAGTTATCGAGGAACAAGGCGTACTCATTAATTGGTCTTATTGCTTAATGCAATAGTGAACCAGGAATAATTGCAGTCAGATTATCTGCTGAACTGTGACATGTGATCAAAAGTTCAGTTGAGATAATCAGTATTGTTTAACACTGACTTTGAACTGAGATCTTTCATATGTCTTTATATTGCATAAACATTTCATGAGCTCTTTTCAAATCTAATGAATTTACAGATAAAAACAACTTCCATCCCATCTCATTATTAAGCGTTTTCTCTAAGATCTTAGAATGAATAGTAAAGGATCAACTCGTCTCATTTTTACAAAACCATAACATTTTAAGTGAGTGTCAGTATGGTTTTAGACCAGACAAAAGTATCAATGTTGCATTGTTTGATATCAACAGAGATTTAAACGAAAATATTTCAAAAAATAATCGGTGCATGCTTGTTTATTTGGATTTAAAAAAAAAACATTTGACTCTGGATTGTACTATTTTGTTAACAAAATTAGAAACAATAGAGATCCGCGGCATTGCGCTAGCTTGGTTCCGCAGCTACCTGAGCAACAGGCGTCAGGTTGTGTCCATCTGCGGAGAGAACAGCGATCCTCAAACTGTAGATTATGGTGATTCAAGATAGTACATAAGAACCTATTTTGATTTTGATATATGCCAATATTTCTAAACTACATCTGTATGGAAAACTCTTTTTGTTTGCAGATGACAGCTTAATTTTTTTCTGGTAACAATTGAATGGAAGTACAAGAAAAGGCTGCAAACGACTTAGTAATTTTGAAAAAATGGTTAGATCGAAATGTTCTTTCATTAAATATATCAAAGACAAAATTCCTACCTATTTCTTAGAACAATAGTTCAGATTACAATATTTAAATGATTTGAAAATTCATCAATGTGGCAATTCTGCAAATTTAACATGTGAATGTAAAAGTATAGAATGTATTACAAGTTACAAATATCTGGATGTAATTTTTGATCATTGCCTTAAATGGTCTGATCACATAGCTTATATTCAAGCAAAACTAAGAAAATATATTTAAGTGATGTTTTAAATGAAAAGAAAATTAAAATAACGTATTGCGCTTATGTCCAATCTCTTCTTACATTTGGAAACATTGCTTGGGGTGGAGCATTGAAATCAGTTTTGGAACCCCTTACGTAACGCAAAAATGCATCTTAAAGGTAGGATTTTTCAATAACAAATTTCTTTTATATTTCTCATGTATTATTTAGAAATATTTGCAAAAACTTCAGTCACTTCAAATTATTTGAATCGATTTCAATTTTTAAGAAAAACGTTAATTTCTTCCTTCTGAAAATTGGCCTTGAGGGAGCCGAGGCCCTAATCTTATCTGAATATGGGCGAGCTTGAACTTGGTCCTTTCTCTCAACCCCCCCCCCCTCCAACACCACTTGTCATTCATCTTCATTTTCAAGATGATAATTAGTTCAAGTAAATTAAATACATTTTTCATACCGGATAGTTTGATTTGAATTGTTATTGTTATTGTTGTTCTTTCGTTTGCCTCTGAACCACTCCTGGCAAAACAAACTAGAATTAATTTCTTTAAAGGATAGCGTCTCTAGCCTACGCACAGGCTGCTTGCCCATGTAGGCTAATTTCCTATAAAATATATATTTCCTATAAAATATATATTCAGAAATTACAGTGTTTTAGTATCTTTGCTAACTAATTAATTCTTTGCATACGTGTTTGTAATCTCTGTATCAATATGAAAATACACTTATATTTCATTTCACATATATACATAGTATACTAATTTTCAGATCACGGTAATATTCTGATATTGATTCTGTGGATTATAATTAAAGAAAAATGCAAAAAGTCTCCTACACCTGTGTGTGTGTATGTACATTTATTTATGTATTGGTTAATGAAATACAATGACGAATTGATAAAAATCATCATTTCTAATAGACTCAAACTGAACTTGTAAGAAAATAGTATGTTACAAATACCTTGGTCAAGTCCTTTACCCCGTATTAGCCAACTAACACGTCAAAATCGTGGTTGTTCTTAATTATGCAAAATTATTGTCCAACTATTTCATAACATTGACAAAAAGTTAAATGGTATTTTTGAACTGTAAGAAATTTTAAACAACCTTTATTCTTAATATCTTTTAATGTTTGAAAATAGTGATAATTTTAAGTTTTGGAAAAATATGGTTGTATATAAGTTATTATGTATAGTAGAATGGAAAGAGAAACAGTTTTGTTCTCAAATTATTTATAACAAACTTTTTAATATCATGTAAAAGTAGTAAGTTTTGAAAAGTTCATAATAATATAGAAGCTAAGTGGTGGGGCCAGGTGAACAAGAAACTGAGAAGATTGGGATGAAGGATATATCTGCGTGCAAGATGCAGATACACCTGGAGACAGTGTGTTGGTGAGGCAAAGTACCACCTGGGGTACCAATGGCCACAGCAATAAATATAATATATTGGAAATACAAGTGAATATGATAACTACCATAATTTTTATTCTATTACAACTAAACTTGGTACAGTGATATTTTGTACACATGCCTTCGATAACTTTGTTAGCCAGTATCAATGAACAAAATTCCCAAAACTGCAGGAGACTACATTTGCACTCAGCATTTATTGTTTCTTTAAAAAATTGTAGGATGCCAGCCATTAAGAGTTTTGAATAGGAATGGTTATAATTCAGGTTTTCGGCACCTTAGATCAGAATGGTAAATCACCATAGTGATGGATCAGATCATTAGAATACTCACATCATTTACAACAAATTTTGTTCCTAAAATCATTTAAATATTTGAGAAGATTTAAATGGTTGCCATACAACATTCTCAGAATGATTCAATATCAATATATATTTAAATTATTTTAGAAACAAAATTTTGTTGTAAATTATGTAAGAATTCTAAAGATCTGATCCACCACTATGGTGATATTTACCATTCTAATCTAAGGTGGTATATATATATATTGTGTGTGTGTGTAGGTGTAGAAGGTGTAGATGTGGTGAACATATATATATATATATATATATATATATATATATATATATATATATTGTGTGTGTGTGTGTGTGGATGTAGAAGGTGTAGATGTGGTGAACATGTATATGTATATATATATACAGGGTGTCAATTAAGTCTGGAACCTCTTTTTTAATTTTTGAACCATAATAGAAAGAAATACCAAAGTTCACACGTGCTTACTGGTGATAGTAACGCACACATCTGCCCAATTACCGACCGGATAATCCCTTTGGAGGACGGTCCACAAGGAGTCAGACAAAATTCTTAAATAGCAGCATAGGTCAAGTTTGGTATAAAATTAAAGGTCTTACTTAGCAGAGTACAATGCCGCAAACCGGACTTCAAAAGGTGGATTCATTCAGTAGTTATAGCTACTTGAATTTTAAAACAATTGAACAATGTAAATTATTAAGTATTACAAGTAAACACCAATTTTTAAGTACCTGTGATCAAAGTAAGTGTTCAAAATGTTCCCCTCCCATCATCTGACAATGTAGTAATCGAAGCCAGGAATCAATAATTATTACCAATAACACAACTACTGTTAGAATGTGAAAGTGGCAGATTGAGTCATACACAGCATCCACAGAAACTTAACGTTTGGGCAGGTATTATAGGAAATCAAATTATGGGCCCATTATTGATCAATGGTAATTTAATTGGTGATTCGTATCTAGCAATGCTCCAAAATGAGATAATTCCTGCACTACAAGCTGCTCTTGGTCGACAATTTCAAAGAATTTATTTCCAACAAGATGGCGCGCCACCACACTTTGCTCTCCTTGTTAGAGAATACTTGGATACAATATTCCTTCACAGATGGATTGGAAGACGTGGTGCAGTAGAGTGGCCTGCTCGTTCCCCTGATTTATTTCCGCTGGATTTATTTTTTTGGGGATACCTCAAAGATAAAGTTTATCATACTAAGCCTCGAGATTTGGCGCACCTAAGAAATCTCATAGTCCAAGAAGCTCAAGATATTCCTCGTGACTACCTTCAAAATGCAGTGGATGGCTTTTACAACCGCCTACGACATTGCCAGACGATGGTAGGGGAACATTTTGAACACTTACTTTGATCACAGGTACTTAAAAATTGGTGTTTACTTGTAATACTTAATAATTTACATTGTTCAATTGTTTTAAAATTCAAATAGCTATAAATACTGAATGAATCCACCTTTTTAAGTCCGGTTTGCGGCATTGTACTCTGCTAAGTAAGACCTTTAATTTTATACCAAACTTGACCTATGCTGCTATTTAAGAATTTTGTCTGACTCCTTGTGGACCATCCCCCAAAGGGATTATCTGGTCGGTAATTGGGCAGATATGTGCGTTACTATCGCCAGTAAGCATGTGTGAACTTTAGTATTTTTTTATATTGTAGTTTAAAAATTAAAAAAGAGGTTCCAGACTTAATTGACACCCTGTATATATATATATATATATATATATATATATATATATATATATATATATATATATATACACATAATTTATAGCTGAATGCAACCTAACTACTTATGTACTTATAACTATTTAAATCTTTAAGGTTTCAAGTTGATTAAGTTTCTGGAATTATTGCATTAACACATCAAACAATACAGAATTATTCTATCACCTTCTAAAGAATTATTGTGTATATTAACCTTCTTAAGTAAAATTCACCTTCAATTTGATAATAGTTTATTTCCTCACTCAATACAGATATAAGCACTGCAATAATTGGTTGAGCAAAGTCTTATCAAGGGAGTGGAAAAATTTAATATTTCCCTGTCTGTCTGCATGATATCTTAAGAACATTTTGTGATCTGTAGATTTACAATTTTTCCTGAAACATTTCTAAGCAAAACAAAAATGATGCATATCACTCCATGAGATTTTGATGAATGTTAGCAACAAATTTTACATTGATCTAAATAGTAACCACAATGGCAACAAGACAATCATAGAATAAATAAATTTAGTACAATAAACAAACTGATAACAATTGTATGATATTTTAACGTGTGACATAGTACTGTTGTAGTAGACATGAACTTCTAGTGTACATCATAATCTTCCTTGGATTAGATTACCTTTAACTCTATTAGTGCTATGAGTCATGATTGTGATGCATTTAGTGCTACCTAAGTGATAAGTAAGTGAGAGCTGATGGAGCAAAGTGGTAAGTGAGCTATCTGCACACCCAAGGCATCAAATCAGGATGGTTGTGTAGTCTAAAGTGGTACTCTCGAACACGGGAGTTGACCTAAGAGTCACGAGTTTGATTCCTTCACCTGGTGTTAGGGATTTTTGCAGTCTGATGTATACAGTTATGAGATTCACTAATCTAGTTAGTCTATGTACCTGGCAGAAGTGCTCAGCTCTACTTGTTTTAATTAATGTTTTGATTTGCATTTATTATTAAATCATAACTATACTAAATCTTTTTTAATACTTCAAACGGTAGTCACAAATACTCTTATTCATATTCGTTTATATAAATATTAAAATTGTTGACGTAAAGAATATAATTTAATTTGGTTAATGGAGGCAGAGGATAAAGAAGATAAATTGGGTAATGATCCATATCAAGTGCGCATTACATTTCAAACTTTTGTTAGGTATAAAAATTTGTATTTGTCAACACTTTTTAAAGTATAGGAACATACTTGTATCATGTTGTATTAAGTTTTCTAAGTCAATAAAAAATTACATGCCTGTTAGACAGCATTGTGGTGTGTCTGTGTCAAAATAGTGACACATTCTGTATTCTGTTCTTGTATTTATTTTTTTAATGTACACTGCGTTAAAACTCTTTAGATAGTAGATTTCATGAATGATTGTTTTTCTGCTTAAAATTTTAAACATGGGTAGAGTGTGTTAACAATCAGTGTGAGTGGTGAGCGTGTGACTCCTCGCTGCTGTGGTCATGCCCCTCCTCACTGCTGGCACCGTGGTGGTGGTGGACATGGTGGTGGTGGTGCGCTCCCTCGTGGTGCCCTGCCTCTCCATTGTTACCTTCATGGGGTCCGATCACTCCGTGAATTCCATACTATAAAAAATATTACGGAAATGTGTTATACGTGAATTTGTGTAGGTAAACTTGTGTTTTAAATATAAGCCTGAATAGTAATAGAGCTTATTTTTCTTATACTCTTAACTTTCACACACACACACATATATATATATATACCATAAATCACTTAACAGGTAAGTAATAAAAGAACTTTCATTTGATAAGTAATAAAACAGTCATTATACATATAATTTATGAACTTAATATCTGTTGTTTACCATTTTGGAATTAAAACATTTAAGTTGTATCAAATTTAAAGCTTAGTGTTTCGTTAGATAATTGTATTATTCAATATCCAATTTAAATAAATAAGGTTTACATATTCTTCCCAAAACCCATTAAGATGAATACATACAGTTCTGGTTTTCAATATTGTTAACATATACAACTCGCTGTCCCCGGTTGTATATGTATATACAACTACGTGTCACTGTGCCTCATAGTGTTTCTCGAGAGCTATTCTTACCAATGTGGCAGCCCCAGACTAATATACATCACCATTCCTGGACATGTGGATTGCCTATTACCCAATCTGATTGTTTATCTACTTTTTTTTTTTTTTTTTTTGCGTTGGGGTATTGGGGTGGATCTCACAGATCCTCACACGTCAACCTGAGCTTATTGTGTGCCCCTTTGATGTTAGAGGGGTAAGCCTATCTTTGTGCCTTTAATTAGGCTAAGAAGCTTTTCCCCGATACTAGCATCTGGTTCGTCGCCTGGTTGTTTATCACCGAAAAGAGCCCTTCTCCTTGCTCACAGTCCAGTATTATGTGTAGTCATTTATCTACTTTAACTGTCATCTCAGGTAACAAACCAGTACCATGTATCTTTATGCCCAGGTGTTTAACAGTCTAAAGTTTAATTGCATTAATCAGTACCATATCAAATCAAATGCATAACAGAGGTTAAAATTTTCAGCACTGATTGAAAACAAATCTATTTCCTAAATAGACACATTCAAAAGACAAGAGAATTTCAGGAATTTTCCATCATTAATAAGTAACAAAAACTGAAACAGACTAGTGTTCACCAAAAAATGTGAAGCAGTGTTTAAGTTTTTGTAACATATAACAATAGCAACTACCCAAAATTCTGCTATCCTTTCATCATCAATGTTTTTTTTAAATGTAATTAGACTTTATTTCCAAATTTAAAAAAAATCAATTTACACAGCTGGATAGAGCCTTCAAACTCATGCCATAATGTTCAGCTTCTCCAGTGATTTATTTTAAATTTTATCATGCCTCCTTCCTTTAAAGTGTTGCTTCAGTAACACTGTAGTACTGTAAACACAGTTAGAGACATCATTGCAAGTCAGGGTTGTGGAAAATAAACTATTGTTTAATGCATTTAGACCTGAAATACATTGTTATACTTCTTATGAGTATAGAAGATTAGTCTCTTGTGGTAACAATAGTATTAAAATTATTAATTGAGATCTCTTTACATTACAGTGTTAATAAATAATTGAGCCGAACGGCCAGGCTTTCAATGTTATGTCGAACTATAGTTACAGGGAAATCACATCTACTGAGTATGGGGGTTTAAGAATGATGTTCATGGCATTTTCGTGCAATCATTACTATTGAACAAAGTAACATGGTGCATTCTAAATCTCCATTTTGCCTCAGCTCAGATGTCTTTCTACACAAAAGCCTCTTGCAAATGTCTCATGATTAAAATATACCATAAAAAATGATAGTGCGTTTCAACTTATAGAACTCATGATGGTCAACATCCTTCGAGATAAAAATAAACTGTGAGAATGACTGTCATTGGATAATATTTAACTTTCTATTGTGGTAATTGGAATCTTGATTCCTTATTGTATTACAAATCTATGTCATGTCAATGTTTTCATTGTCATTAGCTATGTCAAGATATTCATGACTAAAATAGCAATTTCTTATCATGTTTGTGCAACTTTTTTCAGAACAAATAATTATTTTTCTTTCATTTAATGGTTAAGCAATATTGATTTTTTGATGCTCATGATGAGATACAAAGTGTTATAAATACAAATATTTACTATTAAATTTGGGACTGATTCTATAACAAAATCTTAATCTGCAAATGGAGAGCAGCAATAACAATGAATATCAAGGAAGGAAAATACATGGCCATCATTTTGGGGTTCAGTAAAGCTGTATATATCTCTGTTCTTCAGAGTTGTACTTGAAGAAGAAAACTTGTGATCAGAATATTATGATTACATGCTTTGAGCACTAAAGAATGTCGTAATGAAGCCTCATTGATTAAAATCTCCCAAATACTGGCTGCCAAGTAGCACTATAGGTACATTCCCTTAATATGATTGACAAGAGCAATAACTGACCTGATAGTTGTTGACATCATGGGTCAGCTCTTGCAAGGCAGCCTTGAGGTGAGGAGCCACCTCGTCACAGGGACCAGCAGCCACCACGTTCTTGATCTGGGCAAGCAGAGATTCAGCTGCAGCGTAATAGTGGGTGTTGTCTTGCTTCAAATCAGATCCTGCATGCTCTAAAGTGGCAGCTGCCTCGTTCAGGTGCGTCACAGCAGCGTTCACTGCCTCAGCCAATTCTGCCTTGTGGTCTCCTGCTGTTACCTGTCAATATGTAATCCAAAAGAATTGTTTATTGATTTATTTTTATAAAATAATATATTTTATAAATATGGTTAATGGACATATCAAGATCATTTAATATAGAGCAACAGTGAAGGTATTGTATTTCAATTAATTAACGCTAAACTTGTTAAGATTGATATAATAATATTTTATTACAGCCAAACTTAAAAACAGTTATTCCAGTTTGCTTTTATTTTGCATCTCATCATAGCCATTAAAGTATTTGAAAGGAAAAATTTCAATTACATGGTTTTTGAAAAATAAAACAGGTACCCAGTTTGTTTGGAAAGATTAAATTTCAGTGGTTTTCAATGAGAGTAATTTGAAACTATACCATATTAACACTTTCATTACTAAGTACCACAGTATCTTACATTGGCATACAAAACCTAACTGTAGATTATGCTAAAACAACTGAAGGTAATTTATTTATGTAATACATGACAGTTTTAAACACTATAAAACAACAAGATTTTGTAACCCAATAAGCAAATGAGTAGTTTCAATTATGAGTGGGTTTTTAACTTACTTCATAGGAGTGTAGGAACTTAAGTGATGTATCATAAGACAGGCTAGGATTTATGAATGTAAAGTTGTGATATGTGACGAGGGAGAAGAGATAGAGGATTGTGTATTTAAATATTTTTAAGCTCACAGTGAGAATAATTACAAAAAACAAATTCAGTATGTTTGTGGTACATTTTCAGAAAGCTTGTTCCTGTGTAGTTAAATTAACTTCACTGGCAAGATTTAAAAATGGGATATGTAGTAAATAATCTATAACAGTAGAAAATACTGTTAATTATGACATTTTCTTTTTAAGACAAAAAGTTAAAAGATTTATAGGCTCCCCAGAAAATTGTATGTAGAATGATGTCTACAAGTATTACATTTATAGACATTTGCATCTAGTAGCTAACAAATAAAAGGAACTGGGGCACTTCAGATTGGTATTAATTTGTTATTCCCAACTAGCCTACTCAAATAAAGACATGAATGGAAAAGAATATGAAAGGGATCATGATATGATGGGTACTCATACTCACAATATTGACTCTTGTTTAATTAACTCAAATCACACATGTGGGTTAGATAGATTGATTATATGTCAACTTATATTCTGTAGCTCTGCTGTTTATGTTGTTCTGTCTATGAAAATTTATATAGCTGCCTCAAAAATCCTAATTGTCAAGCCAAAACTGCTCTTAGATGAACAGATTCCATATAAAATTATTACGCCAGATGAGTCTCTGAATAAGTTGATAATGTTACTGGAAGATTAGGTTCAACATCTGGTGACTGAAGATGGCTTAACTATGAAACTTAAAAACCAGAAGACTAAAAAGACAGCCTTGGGCGAGTCTTGCCTCAATATTGTAATATTGCATTTTTTATTACAACACTTTTGGCAACCTGCAATAATTGTAAATTCCATAAAAAAGCAGGCTATGAAATCTTTATATCTTATTTCTGAAATGAATACAATACTTTATCTTTTTGTAACATTTACAGTAAAAAATTGTTATATTATTCCCAACAATATCAATACAATTATTTTGTAGTTTATAAGAAGAGAAGTAACCATTTGAAAAGTTTTTACATATTAAACACAAATTAGTTAGGGTTAGTTAATTTTAACTTAAATACTTATCTCCATACTAAAAATGTATTTACAAGAACTCACATTTCCTGTGATTTATTAGAATCTTAAAATGGTACAAATATTAAATTTGCTGGTTTTGCTTTTAGATAAAATAAAACAAGTATGTTGCAAACTCTCTGAAAGCCAGTTAATGATAGAGTACTCAAAACAAACACCTCATTAATGAAATTGATTATACCACAAAATAAAATGCAGCTAAGCTTTGTTGACAATTGCTATAAAATGTAAATAAATCTCATATCATGTTATTACGAGCAATTGACCATAATTTAAGAAATATTTCAGTTAGTGGTCTCTTTGACGTACAGGTATTATAATCCCTTTGAACATGGCCTGCAGGCTGATGTAGATTCAATCTGTTATCTTGCTACTTATTTAATTTGGGTTAACTGCTTGTACGAATTAGTGCATATATTTGTGTTATAAATATGTTTTAAACCCCTTCTCAAGTATTAAGTTTTGCAACTCTTCTTGAACAATTTCTGCGAAGATTAAACTGCTCACAAGATATTCCAATAACACCTCATATGACTTGGTTCTAAAATTTTGTATTTCACCACTTCCACCATCCATCTGTGAATGGTAGGTGATGGAATACTTAATCGAAAATAAATTAATTTATCAAAATAAAATTACCATAGTACCTCATGCAGGCCGAAATAAGAATTTTTGAAAATTTCTACTACCTTTCACTCCCACAGGTTTTAATCTGTGTCAATTTTTAGTGGTTGTTCTATTAAAAATATTATTGAGTTCATTAAGATCTTTCCAATACAGACCATAGTTCTGAAAATGTCTGTTTCAATTTCATCTACAATTTGTACTCCCACCAAGATCACACTTACTGCAGTTTCAAACTATTTAAAACACACAATGTAGAAACTCCTATACAAGTAAATAAAATCTCACTGCTGCCTGAAGTTGGTTTGCCAGTTTCTTAATTTCGTGAGCGAGGTGATCACTTTCATCTTTAACAATGGAAGGAATCTTCTCTGCATTTGGAAGTGGAGATAGGTTCAGCATATGTTCTACATGGACCTTGGCTGCAGCGAGGTTGTCTTCAGCGGACTTTACCAGAGGCTGTAGGTCTTCTCCTTGTACCCATGCCTGTACAGACACCAATATTGCTTTATTTCTAGTATATTAAAACTATTGTGCTATGTTTATAACTATACAAATTCAGTTTCTTAAAAAACATAAAATCATTGGAATATTTTATAGGTAAACCGCTTACAAAAAGACACTGGGCGGTTTCACTTCACACAGGGTGGGGTAATATACCCCTCCGCTGCTTCATTTAAGTTATAAACCATTCAAAAAAGTGATAATTACAATTTTAGTAAATTGTAAATTAGGTATATTTTGTATATAAAATCACCCAATTGCAATCGTCCTCTTGGTAACACTTACTGAAAATGTCTGCAAAACTTTACTGAACAACTTTAGTCCAGTCAATGACAGTAAAAAAAGTGTAAACTATACATTTATCTCATCAGCACCGATTTTCATAAAAATTTGGATTTAGGTTCTACTTGTCCTCTATTTCAAAGTCTACCTGTTGCTTTTTCCCTGGGGACGGATGCCATCCCTTCTCGGGGGTGAGCAATGTTTCATTGAAATCATGTGCGGAAATCGATACATTCACTAATTCCAAGCAACTTGCTCTTGAATTTTTTTCTGGAAGCCAATACTTTTTGACTTTTTTGCAAGTATGCTTGCACAAGCTGCTTGACAGCCGCTGGAATTGCAATAAAATACTCCAAATAGTTGGTATCTAGTGCATTTTTTATAACTATAATGGTTTTGTTATTTGATTTTTTTAATTTTCAACAGACGCCATTTTGTTAATATTGAAGAAAATAACACTATTTCTTTCCTCTTACCTATTCAAACATGTGCCAAATGGGGTTTCTCTAGCTTTACTAGTTTTAGATATAATAATTTGTTAGTAAAAAAAGTACAAAATGGTAGCTAGTGGCTAAACAAAGCAGAAATTTGAAAAAAATGTATTCTTCATTTTTGGCTTAGAATCACACAAAATCTGAAAATGCATAGCCAGCCCAACCTTTTTGTTAAACTCTGTATAGCTTATTCATGGATATTACTAAAGATTAAAATTTCATATCCTAGCAAATTTGTAATTTTTATCATTCTACAAACGGTTCTTGACTTGGTCTATATTAGGTGAAATGTAGATTGGTACCTGATTGATAGATATTCTTAAGGTTTCACATCTTCAAATCGCATTTGTCAAATTGCATTGTTCTGCACACTGTGTTAGACTGTATACTAGACTTTACATTAAATAATATTTTTTGTAATATAAAGTAATAGGTTTCTAAGTTTTGTTTTATTTTTCTATACTACATCAAAAACTATCTACTAGTTGTTTCCGCTGTTTACAAGCCGCCCTCAGGAACAAGTTATTTAAGTTTACTTAATGCTATATTTCATATTTGGATTGGCTTAAGTTATCTGTACAGTGCGTTGTTGGTTGCATAATAATGAGTTTGTGTTAGTGTAAAATTTACTTTTCTTCAACCTGATTATAATAAAATTAAATATATTCTTATTTATCAGTGGTAGGAGTACACCATACCATTGCATAATAGGCTTCACTCAAGTCTATAGCTCATTTCATGAGATGTTCTCTAGACAGACAGACAATCAGACAGAAAAAACATTTTGGCAGATAGAAGAAAAATCTGCCAGTCTACTGAGTGATAGACTTCAATGATGCTTAGTCAAATCCTATAGATAGACATACACCTTTATCGTACTAATTCTTGTCTTTATAGAAATTATGTTTCATGAAAAATTTTAAGTCCATAGCTCAATTCGTTCTTGAGATACCCAGCAGAAAACAGGCACACAGGTAGATATACAGACAGACAGAAGAAGAATTTGCCAGATTCCTTAGTGATAGCTAAGCAAATTATACAAAATATCAAGTTTATAGCTCAAATTTTTAGAAGTTAGTTACCCATAAGATCAATGTAAAAATGTTCAATAACGCTCAGCCAAATCTCATGGAGTATTATTATTACCTTTATGATGCACAAAAATGATAGACACTATAAGGACCCTAGAAAGCATAATTAAAATCTTAGAAAATGACAATAATCTAGGTTATCAAGAAAAAACCAATACAATAAAAACTGCGGGAAAATCCTCATACCTACATTCTTCCCCTCCTCTTGAGGGTAGTCCCAAACAGCAAACCCTCCCTGTTGCTAACAAATGGCAGAAAGTTTCTACAATTTGCGATCGTAAGCCACGCAATTATCACCACACAAATAAGAAAATAATAGAACCTGACTTTACTTCAAAAAATCCTTATGATGTGTTACAAAATGATTTTGTATTTGACAAGTCTGTTGAACAGGACTGTAACAGTGTAAACACCTCAAATGTCAGCCAGCATTCAAACCTAAAGAAAGCTAACTCAGTACAAGAAAAACCTCTCCACAAGTACAAAACCGTCAATAGCACAAGAAAACAAAAAATGCTTGTATGTGCTGATAGCCATGGGTGCAACTTAGCTTTTCACTTGAACAAACAATCAAAATCATTCGAGGCCGTTGGTTTCGTTAGGCCTGGGGGTTTGGCTGGGCAGATATTAAATTATGATAACATTGATAGGGAGGAATTAGGTTCTGAGGATGTTCTAGTAATAGCATGTGGGTCAAATGATGTGGCTCATAATGAGGCTGAGAGAGCACTCGGTCCAATTTGCGAAACATTGAAAAAATACAGTGATACCAGAATAATACTACTAGATTTACCTTTTAGGCATGATTTAAAGGGATGGTCCTGTGTTAATAAAGAAGTCATAAAATCAAATACCACACTTGAGAATTTAAGTAAAAAATTTCCTAATGTTTCTCTGGTCAAGATTAGTAAAGCAGATAGACTTTTCCACACAAGGCATGGAAGATATTTGAATCAAATGGGAAAAGATTGGCTTGCAAAGAGAATCTGTGAGGCACTGATCAAAATAACTGAACCGGAACTGCCCTTGTCCCAGGGCACAGACAATGACCAGACGACAGGATTACTGCCACCTTCAGCACGAGTAGAAGATCACAGCAAACACAGATCACAGTATGCTGCACAATGAGACCATCAACTCTACCATTGCTGCTGGTGTCACGGACCTTACATCAAGCCCAGAGCTACTAGTTGCGGAAGAAGAGGAGGAAGAGGCATCTTTAGGAAGATTCTCTAGCGTCAGCAATAACCAAGAAACCTACACTTTAAACTCAAGTGTTTGGCCTCCTTTAATACAAAAGTGACAAATAACAATGGTTATAACATAAGTGGAGGATGTAACTATGTGTACAAGGAAAAATTAACGGAATGTTGTACATTATCAGTGGATGCTGTAGACAAGATTTATAATGCTGATGGTTACGAAAACTATATTGATAATTTAGAAATTTTAGAGAATACTTTTGTGAACAAAACTAATTGGATAATGCATTATAATGTACAGGGTCTTATTTCTTTGGCTAAAATAACAGAATTACAAATATTTGTAAATAAATTTCCTGTAAGAATAATTAGTCTCAACGAACATTGGCTTAACAAAACTCAAATATCAAAATTAAATTCTTTGGAATGTTTTGAATTGGCTTCTCATTATATTAGAGAGAATGGTATCAGGGGAGGTTCTTGTATTTTAGTTAGAAAAGGCATGCACTTCACTGCTAGGGATGATCTGTTGATATCTCTAAAAGAAGATTTTGTTTTTGAGAGCTGTTGCATTGAAGTTTTTGGATCCTGTCATGAGAATTTAATAATTGTTTCCATTTACCACAATACAAATGTTTCCAATGTGGATCAGTTTCTCTTGAAACTTGAGAAGCTATTTAGGGCACTTAAAAAGGAATCTAAAAGGAAGAAGATCTATATTATGTCAGACTTCAATATTGACACTTTGGAGTCCTGTAGAAATTACAATATAAGAAATAGGTTTATTAATTTATTGTCTGCATATGGTTTTGTAAATAATTTTAAAATGCCAACCAGAGTGACGAAAGAATCTAGATCTTGTATAGATAACATTACCACTAATAAGAGAGTTAATGAAAGTAAGTTGTTAAATATTGAACTAGGATTGTCTGATCATAGGGCTTTGTTGATGTCTATTGAATACAGAAATGACTTGTCAGCACAACACTTTTCGACAAGAAAAAGAATTTTTTCAACTCAGAATATGGCTTGTATGGTAGGCTCTGTTAGTAAGAGTTCATGGAAATTTTGTGAGTTTAGCACAGCACAAGAGAATTTTAATAGGTTTCTAGATAGTTTTAAAACATGTTTTGAAGTTTCTTTTCCTTATACATCTGTCAAATTTAAATGTGGTTCCCAAAGTGCATTTAAAAATAAGAAATGGGTTACGAATGGGATAATTGTGTCAAGTAAGAAAAAGAGGGCTCTTCACAAAATGGCAAAATATAGCAATGATGTAAATTTTAAGAAATATGTAAAAGATTATAAACATATTTTTAAAAAAGTTTGTGCTGCTGCTAAAAGAATGTATAATTGTAAATATATCAAAGATTCTGAAAAATAAAAGCAAAGCTGTGTGGAATGTGATAAAAACTGAATTAGGTATGCATACAATTAAAAAATCTGACTGCATGAATCTCAAGGTACAAGATGAAATGTATACAGATGCTAAGCATATTGCACATTATTTCAATACAATGTTTGTAAATATAACTAAGAATATTGGTGCCAAACCACAGATCAATTCAGCTGTTCAGCTACTAAGTAACGTTTCTTGTAATAAACAAGCCTCATTTGTATTTAAGTGTGTTTGTGCTCAAGAGGTTTATAGTGTCATAATGAGTCTGAGAGACACGAAGTCTGTAGCATGGGATGAGATCCCAGTGGGAGTGCTCAAAGCTACTGCAATGTACATCTCACATCCTCTGGCTTTGATTATTAACCAATCATTCATGTCTGGTGAATTTCCCATCCAACTGAAATATGCAGATGTAAAACCAGTTTTTAAAAAAGGTGAAAAACAGGATCCAAACAATTACAGACCAGTCTCCATCCTATCCAGTATCTCCAAAGTCTTTGAAAAAATAGCACACAAACAGTTATGTAACTACCTAGAGAGTAATAGTTTTCTGTGTAAAAATCAGTATGGTTTTCGCTCTGGCCATAGTACAGTTGAGGCTGCCTCTAATATGGTTGAGCAGATCCTGGGGGCTTTGGATGGGTCACAGAGTACTGCTGGTGTATTCTGTGACCTCTCCAAGGCCTTTGACTGTGTAAATCATTCCTTACTTGTTAGTAAACTAAAATTTTATGGGATTTTGGGCAACTCTTTAGCATGGTTTCAATCTTTTCTTCATGGTAGAAAGCAAAGAACGCTAATCAACAATAATGGCATAAAAAATATATCATCATGGGTGAATATATGTGCTGGTGTACCACAGGGGTCCATTCTGGGCCCTTTGTTGTTCATTATCTTTATGAATGACATGCCACATAATATTAGAAATGACCTGATTTTGTATGCTGATGACACAACATCTCTGGTAAAATGTAACAGGGAGCAAGATTTAAAATTAGAAATAATTAATTCCCTAATAGACTTAGAAAAATGGTTTACTTGTAATGGGCTCGCATTAAACAGTGATAAGACACAAATTGTAAAATTTCAGACTGTACAAAATAAGGCTATGTCCAATTTTAATATAGATTTTAAGAACTCAGTGATTGTTACAGTAAATACCACTAAGTTTTTGGGGCTAGTTATTGATAAGAATCTTTCTTGGAGACCACACATAGAACTGCTAAATAAAAAACTGAGCTCAGCTTGCTACCAAATGTACACATTGAGAGAGCTGGTTGATATTAAGACTAGGCTCATAGTTTATTATGCTTGCTTTTGTTCATTGGCACAATATGGGATCCAAGTGTGGGGATGTAGTTCAGGTATTTTCTCTGTTTTTAAAGCTCAAAAGAGATATATTAGAACCATGCTATTTTTGAATCAGAGAGATTCATGTAAAGATATTTTTAGAGATATGAAAATATTGACCATTCCATCATTGTATATCTATAGCTGTTTAATATTTATTCATAATCGCCTAAATTCAGAAACTATAATTCATCATGAACATCAGTATGGCACCCGTTTTAAAGACAATCTGCAATTTCCTCTTCACAAATTAACATTATTTGAAAGCTCTCCAAATTATATGGGAATTAAATTTTACAACAAATTACCTCTACATGTAAAGCAGCTAACACTGTTAAGTTTTAAAAAATCAGTGAAAAGCTTACTAATTAATAAGGCCCATTATAATATTTCTGAATTCTTGCAGGACAATCTGCAGCTTGTGTAGTTTTAGTGAATTTGACAAAAACATTGTTAATGTATGAAATGTTGTACAAACTGTTTTTACCATATAGTATGTATTATTGACAAGCAACCTGTTCACACAACATGTATAGTTGTATAACTGTGGATGTTATGTTGCAATAAATTTCTTGATTCTTGAGTAACATACACCATCATGACCTTGATGTTTCTTGTATAGAAAAGAAGCTTTATGCAAAATTTCAAGTTTATAGATTTCTTCGTTTTCGAGATATCGTGCTGACAGAAGGACAAATGGAATTTTTCCAGCCCCATCACTAACTCAGCCAATAATTTTACTAATTATTATTTATTATTTTTAAAATTTTTAATTATATATTAAATTTTTTTATTTATTACCACATACATGTTGAAGCATTATATCAATACTGTATTTATTATCATAGGCTTATCTAGGATGACCTAATGGAGGGGGGTTACCACCCAGGCAAGCTGGGGTACGAGAGCCCTCCCCCTCCTGGAATATGTATATGAATGCTAATAATATTAAAAATTGTAAGTTTGATAGCCGTCTGAGAGCATTATTATTATTATTCTTATTCTATGCAAAATGTACTCTTTTGGAGACTCCCCAATAACTAAAAAGAATTTCAAGAAAATGATGCTGTATTAATTATAACAACAAAGGCTTGGGAAAATGGCTATATCTTGACACATCCTCTACCTTTTACCTAGAATTTATATGCTCTAATAAGGGCTTTTAAGATATGTATATTTTACTTTAAAATATGGGTTGTGTATTTGTATTACTTAAATAATATGTATTTGACATTTAAATGTTTTTAATTTCAAACCATGTCACCCTTAATAAAAATATTGGGATGTAAATTGACATGTATTTTTACAGATAATTTGCTTAATGTGTATACAACTACACAAATTACGAGAAATTAAATTATTAATTGTGTTTTTTTATTGTGACTGAGTGACGTCCGGTACGTGTATTGCGTATAGATGCAGCAAACGCTTGGTGATGAACTAATATAGACATACAAAATATGAACTCCAAGTTAAATATAGTTAACAAAACATGATATTTTGTTACTTTGGTTATGTAATTTTGGGTTTTTGCATGTACAAAGTGTGACAGAAACTTGTTATAGCGATCGTTTAGTAACTATCGTTATAATTAATGAACGTACATGAATATAAATCGACAAAAAATAAATCTATTTTGGTTTTTTGGCAATTAATGTCATCATACTAGTGATAACAAGGACTCTATTGCCATATTAGACATTCTTTTGGGTTACAGTTTGAGAGAAACTATTACAGGTATCATCACCCTGAGAAGCAAGTACATTGAACCTGAAAAAATAAAATTGATAATTTGTAGTATGAAAAGTATTAAAAAACATTTCAACAAGAAAATTAGAATAAAGTATTCAATAAAAGGATGTTGAAAGACAAAACCATTGATTTTTTATAGCCGAAGTTTCTTAATCAGAAAATTATAAATTAACAGATGAGAACTTCAAGATGCTTATATTTTACATATCAATGGCCCATCAGAATTAATATTTATTATAAATTAAAGAATTTTGAACATTAAATTTATTGCTGGAGTACGATTTGACCATGCCAGGACCTTCATTGTTCCTGTTGGCAACCTAGAAAATTATCAACAATTCTTTATCATTATTTATTTGTATTTTATTCCTGAATTTGGTGTAAACAAAACGTGTTTTCTAGAGACTAAAATATAACAAATTACAAACTTCAAGCCAGATATTATTTAAATGACTACGATATTTCTTAAATTTTATTATGAACGTAGTTTTTTGTGAACTTTTGATTAAAATATGATATAAAATAAAATAAATTGGTTATTTCATAACCTCAGATATATTGAGAAGTTCACCACCAAAGGGTTGAAAATTCATTATTTTATTTTTATAGTTATAAATAAGTATTTAATTTTGGTTCAAACAATACCGAAGAAGTGTATAACAGTAACAACAAGTAAAATTTAATCACTTATAAGAATTATAATATTTCTAAATGGTAAAATCAGCAATATAGAGGTTTTGTACTTATATTTTATTTTTTTAGTACTACCACTATCTGAATTCATTAATAACCCGTCACTAATACGCGACTAGTGCCAATAACGAAAGTGATAGGAACTACTTTAAGACTATTACAAATTAGCCGTTAAAGAGACAACTGGTAGGCATGCATTCATAGTCAGGAAGTCACGTCTGTATTATGTTAACCCCTACGGATTGCAGACGGACTCGTCATTCCGAAAACTTACGAAGCATGAGTCTTGTGGTTCACTATATGTCAATTGCTGTAGTTAAAATATCAAACAAATTCAAATAAAACTGAACTATGTTACATTGTTTGACTACAAGTATACTTTCAGTTTAACACAAGTTAAAATATACCTTGAATATTGTATGGTTACAACCCCCCCCATTGATACGCCTATGTTTATTATGTTCAGAATTAGCATGAGTGACTTGTAATTTGTAGTGTCCTGTGTGAATAGAAATCTCATGTATAATGTCCTTCAAACTTATTTAATTGCTATAAACTACAAATTTATAGAGAAGTTCATTTTAATGTATCTTCATGTTGAATATTTTACTGAAAACAACCTATACACCTATAGTATTCGAACAATGTCACAAGATGGATAATTGAATATTGACATATAAAACCATCTTAATACTGAAATGTAAAAATGTGAACAAATTCAGTTGTTTATGTAGATATACTGCACACTTTTATTAATATAGGCATTATAAATTGTTAGTGTGAAAATGTAGAATATCATGAATATTACAATAATTTTTGATAATATTACTGTACTCGTTAAGGATGTTTAAAATACTATTTGCAATACTTACATAGCAAAAACAGAGAAGTGCAGCGACTAGAACAGTTGATTTGCGAGAAGCCATTACTGGTGTGGAGAACTGTCTCAAATTAACTAGAACCAACTGAGAACACCAGATTGCTCTCTATTTATTCTCAAATATTGATAACCTAAAGATTAGCTAGGATGACAATAGAACTGTTCAAACTATTGTATCTAATGCACTCTAAAATTATCAGTTGATTTTAATGTGGTTATCATTAAATTATTCTATGACCAGACGACCTTTGATTTTTAACCTCTATAAAACTTAGGTCAGCTATTCTTCCTTTTTTATACTTTGATAAACCTCTTCAAGTCATAATGACTGCTCAAGACTACAAAAATTTTTTTAGAAAGTTCATTATACTCAAAGATATGACAGATGCACAGTTCATTGTTATAATATTATGTAATAGCTCTACTGATTTAACAAACTAAATATAATACAAATTTTCTCTCTCGACATGTACAACATTTTTATTTTGATCTGATTCTGACGTTACTGGTATAATCCTATACTATGTACTCACAGCTTGAGTGATCCAATCTATCCTTAACATGACATGTTTCACATCATCATTGTCAAACGCACACTCAAATAAGTAAAAAACAGTGTAGGCCTACACACACGAAATAAATTAAAATTTTTACTAGGCAGGTCCTCAAAATTAAAATGGTTAAAAGTATGGAGAAAACCATGACAGTACGGCTGAGTTGAGTATCATGCTTACTGTAAAATTCATATCCTTATATTCAATCATTTTTATTTTCTCTTGATAGTAAGATGTCCCTAAATTCTGCTGCAAATATGTACAAATTCTCGTAGAAATACCAAAATATTTTTCTATTTGCTAATTTCGTTGTCTTCAGACTGCCAGTATTTTAATAGGTGGTGGCTAACATTATCTTTAAAAATAAAAAAATATTCCAACTGAAAACATTTTCCAATTGCACCATTTTAAATTTATGTAGATTTTTATTATGTGTTTTTTAGAGTTAAAGAGGAATTCATAAAAGGGTTTGGAGAAAATTTTCCATAAATACTAAATCAACAAATTATAAATTTAAATTCAGTATAATGAATTTGCTTGTACATGATATCTCATGTTGAGTAATGAGTGCTTAGGAAGATGTCATTTATATTTTTCTATGTCATTTCCATCATAACATTAACATTAGATAATTATGATCTATCAGTATAAATATTTTAATAAAACGAAGGTCATCAAAGGTTTGTAGATTAAAATTATATTATATACAAATACATGTGCTAAAAATATACATGTGTTTTAATGTACATAAATTACATGAGGAATTGAAACAATGTTTTTTAGGCTTCTTGCTCTTCCTCTTCAAAATCACCATCATCATTCACAGTTGCTTCCTGATACTGCTGGTACTCTGACACTAAATCATGCATATTTGACTCAGCTTCTGTAAATTCCAACTCATCCATCCCCTCACCCGTGTACCAGTGTAAAAAGGCTTTTCTCCTAAACATTGCGGCGAATTGTTCAGATAGCCTCTTAAAAATCTCTTGGATAGAAGTAGTGTTACCGATGAAAGTCGCTGACATTTTTAAACCTTTAGGTGGTATATCACAAACAGCTGTCTTACAGTTATTTGGAATCCACTCCACAAAGAATTGGGAATTCTTGTTCTGAACATGTAACATTTGCTCATCAATCTCTTTCATGGAGATTTTCCCCCTGAAAATTGCCGCAACTGTGAGGTATCTGCCGTGACGGGGGTCGGCCGCCGCCATCATGTTCTTGGCATCGAACATCTGCTGGACCAACTCAGGGACTGTTAGAGCACAGTACTGTGCAGCATTGGGTGATGTAAGGGGAGCAAAGCCTGGCATGAAGAAGTGCAGACGAGGGAAAGGAACCATGTTCACTGCTAGTTTTCTCAGGTCTGAATTCAATTGGCCAGGAAATCTAAAACAAACATGTTTAACTGCAACATTTTAAAATATAAACACAGATATATCCCTATGTTATGATTGATGTTATAATGAAGATAAAATTGTATTCTTTGAAAGAGCTGATCAAGACAATTAAAACTTGAAACAATATAGAAACATAATTAAAACTAATAAATGGTTACTTTTTAAAAATTTCAATGTCATTTTTGTGCTATTGTCTAGACACCTCTACACTTGTATATTCATGTTAATGTACAAGTTACATTTGAATTATTTATAGTTCCTATTTCATGATTTGCCTTTTCTCAATTTTGTAATATTTATTCTCCTAGATTTTGCTCTATTAAATTAATATAAAATTGTAATAATTTACTTATACTTTTAGAAAAAGGACAGCGATTTATTTTATCACATACCTTCACACCTAATGTAAATTTCAGTTTTGCTGATTTAGTAAACGCTACTATAATTTATTAACACAGATCACCTGAGGCATGTGGTGACACCAGACATAGTTGAAGAGACCAAGTGATTGAGGTCTCCATATGTGGGGTTGGGGATCTTGAGAGTCCTGAAGCAGATGTCATAGAGAGCTTCGTTGTCGATACAGTACGTCTCGTCTGTGTTCTCCACCAACTGATGGACCGATAGAGTGGCATTGTATGGCTCAACAACAGTGTCAGACACCTGAAATCAGATTAATCTATTACCAATACTCCTGATATTTGATAAATATTGTATTTTTAAATATTTATGTGATGTGTGACTTACTATTTTTCTATCATTCACTTTAAGAATTGGAATCGTTACTATTTTGTTAACACAAGTGAGTGAAAAATTATATTTTACTAAATTTAACTGGTTGAGTTAAAATTATGAAAAGGTTGTAGTTCACAGGAAGCAACTTACAACACTCCTGAATAATATATTTGTATTAATACATACTAAAAGTTGGACATTATAGTACTGCCAAAAATTGGTAGTACTTAAATTCTTAACCATTAACATGCTTTGCTACAGAATAATAGTATTTAAACTGTACCAATTACTAAAAATGTTCTGCCTCAATATAAAGAGTAAACAAATGCAAAGAGTAAACTAATAACTCATAATTAGAACCACATGCTTTTCTTAATATTCTTTTAAAATTTTTCATAAAGAACAGGCTGAAATTCTTCCTGCCTCTGTGGGCCATAGCCCTGGACATAGCCTCTCATCAAACATAATTAGGAAGAGGGTTTGTAGGTTGATAGTACTGTTAAAAGACACCCAAGTTACAGACAAGCAGAAAGAACATATCACTGTTATCTGTTACTCTGACCCAAAGTCCACTGTCTTAAAGCTGTGCAACCACTGACTCAGTTGTACTACTGAACTTTAAAAATAAAAATATTATGACAGTATAGTATTTACAACAATACTCTTATTATAATTTCTACTTTTAATATTAATTAATGTTACTATATAATAATTATGTTAATAATACTGGCCAGTTACAACCAGCTGTTATCAAAACCTCAAACAAGCTAGTGGTTCATCCCCCATTGGTTAGTACAATCACTAGAGTCACATTTGTGTCTGTCTGTTACACCCATCATCAATTTACTTCTCATCCAGTATCCATGTAGTTCTAAATGTCCAGACATTCATGTTTGCTAATTTATTTAACAATTGTTTTGAGCTAAATGGAAAGATTTCAAACAAATTACAAACCAATTGTTAAAATGTTATGAAATTTCTTTAAAAATTGTTCTGTAATAACTTCAAAGAGAGGTTAATTAGATTACAATTTTGTAGCACTCAAAGGCAACGTTCACGTGTATTACTCACTTTGGGAGATGGAACTACGCTGAATGTGTTCATTATCCTGTCGGGGTACTCCTCTCTCATTCGATTGATCAACAAAGTGCCCATGCCAGAGCCCGTACCACCTCCCAAAGAATGTGTCATTTGAAAACCCTAAAATGAACAAGGTTTGAATTAGTAATTTCTTAAGTGTTAACACGACACATTAAACCAAGTCAATAGTCAAATTAAAACTTAGTATAGAATGTTCTTATTTCAGAACTAAAATTACATTTCAGTGTTTAAATTTGTTTTCTGAACAAATCACAAGAGTCATAGATGCATATTTGATCAACAACAAAATATTTTTGAATTGAACTTGTGTATTTTTCTATTTTAGTCTATATCTGTCACTTGATAAAGTTTTTTTTAATTTGCTCATATTATTACTGTTATACAATAAAATTTAAAAAAAATTATTAAAGCCAAAACAAAGACAGTAGTTATTCTAGTAAAAAATACATAGAAATAAGATTTTAATTGGTTTTTAGTAGTTTTTAATAATAATTTTTTTGAATCAATTAACTTTCACAGTGAAACTGAATAGGAGTACCGATTATGTAGTGTGCGTGTCAACAGTCTCTTAGTAAATGTTGCTTCATCAATGGTCTAGATCGAAGGTTTACTGTGTAACTGATGATTGTCTATTGCACAGTTATTGCAATAAACAGCATAATATTTTATGCAACACCAACACGCTCTATGCAATGAGGAATGGATTTTTGCACAAGAGCAGATTTGCAACACTGATGAGAAATACTGTAAACCTGATACATTCTGCGACAGAGTCAAGCTGTGTGATTGACTTTCTGATGAGTGAAGTGGTGCACACAGCTAACAATCAAACAGGTCTTAGCAGGTTAGGGAAGTTACCTGTAAGGTTATCTGAGGAAGCAAATATGAATTTCACTCACTATGTAGAAAAATATTACAAATATGGTAAATGTTGACTGAAGTTTGAAATAAGATACAATTATAAATTGAGTATTTTTAATTCAATTTGTAATGATACTTTTCAGGGGTATACATCTTAATGTCCACATTTATATCCATAGTTCAAAATATTTGCCAGTGAGTATTTTTAACATGAATTTTAGTGTAAAAGTACTGTTTTAATGTATAGTTACATGTTAACAGGATGTATGTGAGAATGTTTGTAACAAACTGTATATTCTATTTCTGTAAACTTACTTGTAAGCAGTCACAGTTTTCTGCCTCTTTTCTTACAATGTCCATAACTTGATCAACAAGTTCAGCACCCTCAGTATAGTGTCCTTTAGCCCAATTGTTTCCAGCTCCTGTTTGCCCAAAAATGAAATTGTCTGGGCGGAACATCTTACCGATGGCACCAGATCGGATTGAGTCCATGGTTCCTGGCTCGAGATCAACAAGTACGGCTCTTGGGACATACTTGGAACTCGAGGATTCATTGTAATAAACGCTAATACGCTCTTTTTGGAGAGATGTTTGTTCTTTAGCCCGACCATCAGGACCAATACCATGCTCTTCTGATATTACTTCCCAAAACTGAAAAGTGTGTTACATGTTATTTTAAATGTCATATCAACAGCAAGATGTAAAATTAAATCTGTGATATTTGTAACGAGTTGTAAACAAAAATTTCAAAAACGACTAACCTGTCTCTCTTGCCCAATGTGAGTTATAATGGTAGCTTTAAAAAGTGAGAATTGAACACTTGTGGGGAATCCCCTTTCTATTATTCAAAGACAACATTATTACTCATGAAAATCACAAATTTTTCCATTCTAAAAACAAAATATGTTATTCATAGCACAGTTAATTAACAAGTTTTATTGTATCTCAGCACCCACCCATCAAATATTATGTTTAAATTATATGTAAAAAGGTGAAAACATAATTTTGTAAAATGTTGAATATTTTCTTACTTGCATACTAAAACGTCTACAATTAAAATCCAGCACTATATCTTTTGAGTACCCATGATGATAGTAACATTTATTTCTATACTGAAATGGTAAATGGAAAATTAAAAAAATTCTAAGCTGAATATTGCAAATCCAAAAATATCTTAGAAAAAACTCAATATTGTAAGCTTATTTATTTGTTATCTATTGTAATAATCAGCAAAAAATAGGCAAATGGTTTTATAAGCCTTAATATCAATAGTAAATTAATTAGCCTATGTTATTTTAGAAAGAAGTAAGGTAAAAATGTCTTATTTTAACAGGTGAAGTTAGGGCTAAGAAGCCCTCTCTAACACTTAACTCGAAGACCAAAGTCTTAAAGGTGACTTCTGAACCACCACCAATGGCTGGGTAGGCAGGCTCCTTGCATGGACAGGATCGCTCAGCGGTCACCCATCCAAGCATCAGCCACCCTCGACGTTGCTTGATCTGGTTATCTTGTGATAACTATTGTACCCGCTATACTGTGCCATTGGTAAGAGGAGAAGGACTGAATCTCAATAAATTTAAACTTAGCAATTGTGTTTACCTCCACTAAAACATGGGAGAGTTTAGGAGAGAAGGAAGCTCTAAAACTAGATCAAGGGACCCGTTTTCATACGGACTATCTAGTAATATATAATCTTAATGTATCATTATGTAGGAATCTTCTAGGACTTTATTTATTAATTTGGAATCACCTTTAACCTTTTATTCTCAAATTCTATCCATCTGATTTTTTTATTTGGTTTTAAGTATAACAATAATTTGTTTACTAGCCTGAATAAAAAAGGTATAAGTATAAAAAATTAATTGAAACACCTAACTTACTTATTATATTTTGAGTTTGATAGTGAAATTTACTGTTTTCAATAACAAGAGTTATATGTAATAACTGACTTTTTTATTTGATTCCAAAATTATTATACTTTTGTCAATGCCCATTATATTGTACAATCTGCACTAAATATAAATTTTCCTTTAATACTTACACAACTCATCCAATATTAAGGAATGGCTATATTTATAACCGTATTAATTTTTCCAGTGCACACTAGACCTAACAATAGGGTAAGTTTGCAAATTACTGCATGCTTGTGTGTTTTTCAAACATATAAATGAGAACCAGATTAAATTTGGTCCAAATTAAAGTAGTATCAAAATGTAAAATGGATTGCTGGAAGACACAATACAATCCATAGACAGACAATGCAATCTCATGACAGAAAACTGATTGTCATGATTGGTTGAATAGTACTCATGTTAATTGCAATGTAAATTGCCAAATCACATGTTGTTGATATTTTGTACAGCCCTAAAAATCAATTCAGTGTAAATTTTCTGATCATCAACAAATTACTTTATTGTCAATACCTTATACACTTATTTTGTAGTATTTCTTAGATTCTCTTTTTAATTTTGCCAAATAAAAAAAAGAGTTTTAAACTCTTTGGTTAGTTACAAATTTAAAGTTAATGAAAGACTCAATCTATTAAGCCATTAGTTATAATTTCATTTCACACATTTATATCCAGCTTTATTAATCACTTTATTACTAAACATGTTTTAAGACATGCATTCAGCATTAGCTACGTAAAAGATAAAGTGTTTTTGAACCTCTTGTATACTTATTATATGAGTGAAATTTCCTTTCAGAAAAAAATCCTAACGCTGGCATGAAAGAATTGTTTTTCTGTGAATAAACACAATTATTAAAATGCAAAAAATTTAATGTGGTATCGTGACTTTTAATCCACAAAGTTAGGAGAACAATGGTGAGAGAACTATGTGTGTTTTTTTAGTGTCTCTTATGTTAAGCTGTGAAAAATGCATTTATAACAGTACCTAGATTCATATTCACACAAACACATTTGGTATATTAGTTTTCTGCTATAACAACAATTATTAGAAAATTGAGTTTGACCCTCCAACTGTTAATCCACAAAATTTTGTTGGTCAAAAATTCCCTCGTATAATTACTTTTTACAATATACTCCGGCAACGTATCGATTTAATTCATGCACCATTGGATTCAGGAAGAAAAATGCTAAACAACAGATAAGTTTTATGGTATTAAAAGAAAGATAAGCTAATTTAGTAATACTGTGTATTTTATTGTAGATTTGCATTTTTTCTGACTGGTGCGCTTTATTATACTTTATTTTATAAACTTGGTATTTTTCATATATTTAGTTATATCAATGGTTTTCTAAAACTGCATCATATTTCCCATTACTTATAAACCATAAATTTATAAATTTTGATATAGTACAAGCTTTCAAACCCATTTTATATTTTGCTGAATGAAAAGTTTTTGCAAAAGTTTTGAATAATGGTAAAATGTAACTTTTTTACTTTTCAAAAAATAATTTATGGAAATTATTTCATTGGTGCTGTAAAGTTTATTTCATTCTGAGTAAGGAAATATGCCATATAACATATGTATTCATGGACATGTATATGGACATATGTATGTATTAGAAAAACTTGTTTTACCAAAGTCTTATGTATTCACCCGATTTTCAGAATTTATGGGCATCGCAGCTTTTTGTTGTATAACTTTATGGTGCTTTCATAAATGTGTATAATGTTTACGTTTTTCTGAAACCAGATAAAATTTGACACAGAATGGCTATCTTACTTTTAAATATTTCTCACATAACTTAATTTGCTAGGTATGGTCCCAAATTTAACCCTTTGACTGATACGCAACGATATATCGTTGTGAGTGAATTTACCGAAAAGTGATACACAACGATATATCGTTGTTGATGTTTCGGGCGAAAATTGATATGCAACGATATATCGTTGTTGCATTATAAATTTATTTCAGCGTTAATACTTTGCCAAATAAATCTTACTATATTTCAATTGATAGAGAAATATATCTAATTAATTTAAAAAATAACAATCATCCTTTTATATACTACGTTTCGACATCGAACTTTAACGCCCAACTGAAGAGAGCTGAGTTCATGAAAGAAGTGATAGGAGATCTTTCTTCGGAATGGCTTGCAAGTAAGCAAATCCCGCAAAATGTCCGGGGTGGTGGTGATGGTCCATCAGTTGGTTTCGGATTCAGGAAATTACCTGAGAAGAAGGAAAAACTGTGCCGAACCTGTTCAGGTGACAATCATGCTGAAGGAAAGAAGCGGAGGTCTCAGACAGTGTGTGTAAGGTGTGGTCTTGGAGTACATGCTGAATGCCTCGGCAAGCATGTTTGCCACTGAAATTATAAAAACTAAAAAACTGTAAATATTGTAAATAATAACTTTTTTATTAGTGTTGTGTTTTGACAATAAAGTGTATTTTTAAGACAGGATTCACAAACAAATTTAATTAATATAGAACATTCAATGTGTTTGACTCCAGATTTCCAAACAGATTGCCTCAAATTCACGTAAGTAAATTTTTATTATTTTACCAATAAGTCATGCATGTTTTAACTTATATGCTTCAAATTTTCTGGATTTGTTGACAATAATACGTACGGTACTTTTAGAATAAATTACTGTCAATAAGAAATTTCAAAAAATTATTTTAGTTTACTACTGACAAAGTAAGAAAAAAAATATTTTAAAGTAATTTTTTGGCTTTTTTATATTTTTTCCTAATAGGCCATTTAAATGTCTAAAGAACAAAACTACTTTCAAGTTTCTATTATATTACATAATAAAGCTACAAATTATCTAGTAAAACACTACAAAAAAGCTAATTTTAGCCTATCAATTAAGGGATAACCCTGTTAAAAATCATTTTGGAAAAAAAATAAAAAATTGTTGATCAGTCAAAGGGTTAAGAAATATTTTTCGTAAATTTTAACTTATATTTGATTTAAAAAAGATTTTAGTAAAAATTTTGTATGGTCAATTTTACAATATAGTGTTATTCTATGTTTCATCCCACAAAAATATATACCTTTATATATATTGCTTTTTTAATATTTTTTATAATTTTTTTTAAAAACCCTTGTGCGAAGCTCTAAAACAGCCCGACACTACAGTATGAAATGACCGCCAGTTCTAGGGTCGAAGGTAAAAATCTCTCCAAGTGGAGAGATAGGATTAGGTAGAAGGGCACTACTTTGTTATAAATGGCCACATGTCACGTTCAAGGACTAAATTCAGTATGGCATACTGAAACATTATACCTACATAAACCAATAATAATAACATTAAAAATGTAATAAAAATATCAGTTAGAAGTATTACAATGAAAAATAGTTGCAAGTAGTCGCAGAACAAACTAGCCCAGGTAGTCACATGGCTATCGAGATTATTAGGTAACAATAGCCTATTTTGAAAAACAATATTTGAGAAAAATGGGTCTATGAAACAGATATGCAATGTGGAATTCTCCTAAAATTGCATAGGCCTATTATGGTCTCCTTATGTTATAGGATTATCTTTTTTATAATGAACTAAAATAAGTTCGTAATATGTTAGTAGTTAGTTCGTAATTACTAAATAAGTATGCTAGTTGGTACATAGATCTAATTTAGGAGATTTCACCCTTTGTTATAGCCAATTTTACTAAATATATACTTGAAGATTCAATCTCACAAGATGTGTGGTAAAATATATAAATAGTAAATAATAAAAAATTAACAAAAGGCAGTTAAGCAATAATCAGAACGTTATATATATTGGTCAAAATACATGGAATAAACTTGGTCACAATATAATATAAGCAAACAACTTTTTATCGATTAGGCTATGCCTCACAAAATTCTAAGTTATAATTACAATTACTGTAGAGGATGATTATGATAACACTATTTCAATTAGAATATGATTTTATAGGCTAAAACTAAAGAATCAATCTAGCCTAATTCTGTAATTTGATATAAAAGTTAGCCATTAATACCTTTGCTCCTATTTGGTTCCCACACTGTCCTGCTTGCAAGTGAACAATTTCCCTCATTTTACAGGAATTTAAAAGATAAATCAAATTAATTTACAAGAAATTTTAAGTACTCTTCGTTTACAATTTTGAACTAATAATTTTGAGCGCCGAATGAATTTTGAGCCGATTGGGTATTAATCCGCCAGGTCTACATTATTGTTTGACAAGATAAAGCAGACTTTCATACCAAGGTCTTTACAATAAGAAAATATATGTAATATTTTGTAATTATATTCTATTACGATAAATTGTAATAAATTTGTATTTGTGTCGAATTTGAATTGATTATTTTATTATAGAACTATTTTTTGCAAAGAACGTAACAATCGTAATGTAGTAAAGCTATCTGTATTAATTAATATCAGCACATAGTGAACTTATCAGTACTATATAAGTTGTATGTTCTTCATCAGTTCAAGTATACAATATTTTATACAAATAAAAAAAGTCTAGAACGAATATTACGTAATTTTCTTATCGAAACATGAAATGTATAAAAACATTGTCGCGTTTCGACATTTTTATCTTGCATATGCCTAAATAATAAAATAAAGGATAAACTTATTAGCACTTGCTAAACACTTTTTCTGTCGAAATGGTAAGGTCTAATGAAATGCAAGATCTTCCTGGAATTTGAACCTTTTTGCCGTAAATTTTGTTCTAATATCAACAGAAAAAAGCTTTAATCGGTGAATGAATCTTCTGCTAATAATCAAAACTAGATAATCGATGCATAATAGTGATTTAAGATGAATAGATGACGTGGAAATTTAAGAAGGAGATTTGTTAAGAGAGATGTTCGCAGATGGAATGGGAGGGCGTTAAATTTAGTTTTTAATCACAGGACTTAATTATTAATACGAGGCGTTCCTAGCAAGCACAACGATAAAATATTTGACAAGATGTTAGGATATGAAGAATATACAGAGCATTGTTGTAACCATAGAACGCTGAAAATCGTTTCTAAACATTACGCACTGTACGAAGCTCGTTTTAATCTTATTATTTTTCAAAACTAACGCTGGACTGTGGCAGCGGCTACTTTGAGATATGAAAGATAGATTTTAACGCTGAGGTTGCTTACACGCCAAGTCATGACGTCATGTAACCTTTTTTCCGGCAGAGGAGATATGTACATATCTGATATGTCTCTCAGCTGAGGTGGAATTACAGGTAGTTGTCATCTCAGCTCGATGAGCCAAGCTAAATAGTGGCCACCTGATTTTGCATCACCACTCAGCGCTTGCTTCATCATTCACACCACTTCGATTTGCATTTAAATGGCAGTATTATGCTTTCGACCCATTAAATTACTAAGATTTAAATGCAATTATCGAAAAATTTACAAATTTAACTAAGCTTAAAACTTTTCCTATTGGTTATTTACTTATTTGTCCTTAAACTTAACAAATAGTAATTGATTTAATTCATGTATGACCTATTTTAAAAGTATTTTTGTTTCCAAAATAAAAATACAATTAGTTTCTAAAAAAAGACAAATAGGTCTATAATATTAACAGAGTATAAATCCTTTTCCCTATGTTGGAGGTTTGGCTCCATCAAATGCATTAGTATTTAATAATTTATGGACTATTTTGTTACGGGTTCCTGTAACAGTTACTCACGGCTTCTCACGCAACTTCCTCCTGAACAACTTATTTATTTATACCCATCATAAATATGGATGGTTTGTGTTTGTGTTGTATTAATGCATTGTCTAGATATTACAATATATTAATTCTATAGAATGGTTTAAATTTAAAAAAAATATAAAACAAATATAAATAAATTGATAATGCAAAGGCCTTATTACACACTAAATTACAGTAATAACAACAGCAGTAAAAATACAATTAATAATGAGATAATATTAATAATAAATAATATGAATAAATAAAAGTGCATGATACATGGGCGCGCGTGGGTGTGTGGGCGCGCGCTCGCGAGAATCAGAATCAGAAAAATCTTTATTCGATTGTTACACATGGTGTACATGAATGGCGTCATATGATTAAGAAAGTAAATGGTTAAGTTTACTAAATATGATTTACATTAGTATCTAACTAAATATAATACATTGTAATTTTAATGATTGTAAAAACTATTGTGAATTGTATAAAATTCAGAAAAGGAGTACAACGGCATTTCAGTCAGATAGCTTTTAAGTTTATTTTTAAATAATTTATTATTTTCTATTAATTTTATATTGCTTGGCAGCAAATTAAAAGATTTAGCTCCTATGTATATTGTTTTTTTACAGAAAAAGTGTAAGTTATGTTGAGCTACTGCCATATTATTTCTAGTTCTTGTATTATAATTATGGGTCTCACCACTCTTGCCTAAGCTATGAGTACGGTTCATCACTGACATTATAGGTTCATATATATATATATATATATATATATATATATATATATATATATATATATATGCACTGTAAACCGTCATGATACCCAGTTGAGGAAAGTGATCCTTCACACTTTCATTCCATTTAAGTTTTAAAATGACACGAATTGCTTTTTTTTGTATCACTAAAATTGAATTTAAATTTTTTATTGATGTGGATCCATATAATGAGATACCAAATATAATATGTGAATGGATATGTGAAAAATAAATCATTTTTAGAATTTCTTGTGAGCATAATTTTGACATTCTGCGAAGAGCATATAAACCAGAGTTAATTTTTGTTTTAACTATTTTTTCTGAATGTTTATTCCATGTCAGCGAACTGTCTAACGTTAAACCCAAAAACTTTACTTCTTCTTCTTTAACTATAGAAACTTCATCTATTTCTATATGAGGATTAATTTTATTTCTGCATTGGTTGGTACAAAATTCCATATAGCTTTTTTTTGTTGGATTTAAAATTAAGTTCTTTTCTTTGAAAAACTTATTTACTTTTGATACGCTGAGAAAAGCAAACTCCTCTATTTCTTCTTTAGATGAAGCAGTAATTCTTAGAGTGGCATCATCTGCGTATAAGCATAATTTATCTAGCTCTGGAATTCCTTTTAGGTAGCAGAGGAATAGAAGTGGCCCCAAAATGGATCCTTGAGGAACACCATAAAAAGTTTGTTTTAAAATAGAATTATATTTACTAGTTAAATTGTTCTTGTTATTCAGATTATGTATTTCCACAAACTGCTGTCTGTTTTGTATATATGATTTTAGCCAGTTGTACTCCTTCCCATGGATACCAAACTGCGATAACTTAGTAACTTAGCATGACTAACACTGTCAAATGCTTTATGGAGATCCATAAATACTCCTATTACCTTTTCCCCTCTATCCACAGAATCAATCACTGACTCAATGAAATCAGTGGCAGCTGTAACTACAGATTTACTTTTTCTAAACCCATGTTGTAAGCTATCAAGTAATTTGTTTCTTTCTAAATAGTCAACCAGCTGGTTAGACATTGCACGTTCATATATTTTGGATATAACTGGGAGCAATGCAAGTGGCCGATAATTTGCTGCATTAAACTGATCGCCTTTTTTAAATAGAGGTTTTATTTTTGTAATTTTTAGTTTTTCAGGGAATTGCCCAGAGAGGAAAGATGAATTAACTATATGAAGCAGTGGGTCAGTTAGAAATTCCATTGCATATTTTAATATTGGCACTGGTATGTCATCATATCCAGTGCTATAACTACTTTTTAGACTTCTGATGATTCTAATAATATCATCTCTATTAATTAGTTTGCTTTGAAAATTAATATCTGAAAAATTATTAAAAGCATTAAAACTAAGATTTTTTTTGAGATGTGTTAAATTTTGCTTTATCCTCAATTGAAGTTACATAGTAATTATTACAAATGTCACTAACTTTACCAGGATCTGATACTATTTTATTATTGTGCCTGATGTATATATTTTTTGTATTTGGTTTAGTAATACCTGTTTCATAGTTAATGATTTTCCAAGTGTCTCTTTGACAATTTTTAGATCTTTTAATTTTGTTAGCATAGTAATTTTGTTTTTCTTGAATAATTTTATTTTTTAAAGTATTATATTTAAGTTTTACGTTGTCAATGTCTCTTTGCGATTTTGTTCTTCGGGCAGCATTACTTTCAGTAATTAGTTTCTTTTTTTCTAGTTTTAGATCTTCGCTAACCCAAGGTTTTTACCTAAGTAATTTCTGACCTTTACAATTGGAAAATAAGTATTAAAGTAATATAAAAAGATTCGGATAAAGGTGTCATATTTTAAATGATCTGGAGCTTTATAAAGCTGTGTCCATGTTTCTAAACTTAATGCTAGATTAAAATCTCTCATATTTTCATCTGAAAATACCCTGGAATACTTGAATGAATAATTTTGTTGTTGCACTGAGTTAGATACATAATCGAATATTGTAACTAACTGGCCATCATGATATGACAACATTGCATTCACACACTCAACTTGAATCTGTGATTGTTTGAGATTGGTTATAATATTGTCTATTGCTGACTGAGTAGTGCCGGTTGATCTAGTGGGGAAGTCTATTAAGTATTTCATATTGTATTGTTTTGATAGGTGTTTTAGATTTTTCACGCAAGAATTATTTGTCAAGGTGTTGATGTTAATATCTCCACATATCACTATATACTTCTATTGGTTAGAATGCTAAAAACCGAATTCAGATTTTCCAGGAATATATTCACATTTACATTGATTGGAGACCTGTAGATACCGCCTAATAATATTTTTAAATTACCCCAATAAACCTCAACCAAACATAGCTCAAAAATTTGATCACATAATAAATTTTTTATTGCAGGAAACATTATTTCTTTAATTTTAATGGTGTTTTTTGCCAAAATAATTACACCTCCACCATTCATACTGCACCTAGCATAGTAGGAGTGAGTGCTATAATTTAGAATATTAAGCCTGGTAATTTCATCTTTTTTCGTTTTATGTTCTGTAACGATTAGTATGTCTGGTTTTATATCATCTAGAGTAACTTCCAACGGGTCAATTTTTGCGGATAAAAAATTTATATTTTGGTGGAATAATTTTAAGGCAATAGGAGTATTAGGAGAAAGGGCGTGTATGCGTATACATGCTTTCTAAGGATGATAACAATAACTAGTCAATAATATAAATAACAATAATATAGTATAGAAATAAAGTAAGTTTATAATTAAAATATGGGAAGCATAAGCTATGTGCGTGCGCGCGCGTGTGTATGTGTGAATTTGTATTAGTGTAATTCAGAGTTTGTGTTTAAAGGAAACTATACTGTCGCTGATGAGATCTACCCCAGATGGAAGCTCGTTCTTCAGCCGCTGAAGTCGAATTATTGGACTATTTCCCAGGTAGTTTGTCCTGTAATGCATACTGAATAAGAAATCCGTTGACCTTGTAGTGCCTGGCACACGAAAGAGTAATTTTTCGGTAACTGAGAATTGATCCTGTCATTGATCAGTTTAAACAGAAAGGTCAAATCTGCCACGTATATTCTCTTAGTCAGAGTATAAAGATTCAGTTCGGACTCAAGCTCCTGGATGGGAGTGTCACAATAAACGTAGCCCCATTTGAATCCAACCAATCTCACAAATCTTCTCTGAATGCTTTCCAATACAGAAACGTGTAGAGCATAACATGGTTTCCAGATTACCGACGCATACTCAAAAGTGGGCGTAGAAGCAACTTGTAACGGATTGTTATAGTTCTTACTGAGAACCCATTCCTAGCAATCAGACCTGAAACTCTACAAGCCCTCCTACAGATTTCATCAATGTAGTGCTCCAGAGACGGAACAGTTCTCAGGGAAGCGTCTTGTGAAGGAGATAATATTACATTTAGACGTTTAAGTACATTAAATTATTCTCACACATAACTTTTCCATGCCATTTAGCGATCTCTGTAGGGATCCACCATCACTATCACCTCTGAGAGCCTTAAACTACTTCACAGCATTCGCAAACATCAAGTATTCAGATTCATCGACTTCTCCTATACCATGTATTAAAATGATAAATAGAAAAGGCCCTAAGAGCGATCCCTGAGGGACCCCCCAACCAAATCTTCACTGGCACAGATACAGATGAAGCGAACTTGACTATAGAGTAAATATATATACAGGGTTAATTTATTCCTTCAGAAACATAGCAGAAGTTGATCAACAATGACATAGTATTTCAATTTCGCAATAAGGAGATCATGGCTCAACTTGTCGAATGCCTCACTGAACAAGGCATCAATTTGGGATCTATTATTAAAAGTGGACCTGTCCTTAGTAAACCCATGCTGCTCATCCACGGTGGGACCTCCAAATAAAGGACTTAATCTACCCAGAACCAGAGATTCAAATATGTTTGCAACAGGTGACTGAATGGTTATAAGTCGGTATTTATTGGCCACTGTCAGATCACCAGCTTTGAAGATCTGCACTATGTATGATGTTTTCAAGGAATTAGGGAAAACTCCCTGCCTCTGAATGACATTGAACAGCTCAGAAAAAGTAATACAGAGAAGGTCACTATGTATATGGAGAACTAAGGCAAGTAATCCATCTGGACCGCAAACCGTAGCAACATCAAGATCGTCTAACTTCTTTCACTTCTTCCTGCGAAGTCTCGACACAAGCAATAACCCAGGTTTTATCCGGATACTCATGGACAGCTGTGGATGAACTATTAAAAACACCAGACAAGTGATGAGGAAATTTTTAGCCATACTCCTAGGACCAAATGACTCTAGGCGCCCAGTTTAATTCTGGATGGAGTATATGATGATCCCTTCCGGCTGTTCAGATGACTCCAAAAGGTCTTGGGATTATTATGAATTATGTTATCAACATGAGAAATATATTATGTATAACATTCAATAGACTTAGATTTTCATGCAGATCGAACTCTTGAGAAAGTCATATAATCACTGTAGAGACAAGTTGATTTGTATACTTTGTGTAGAATAATCTTTTCAATAACAAGGGCCTTAAGATCGTTGTTAAACCAAATAGGAAAGGAAAGTGAGATAAACCGACACGCTGAAGCGGAGGTGTGTTTCCTTACAGCAGAGTTTAGTTTGTACATGACGAGATTGGACTTCTCATTAATGCTAGTATTAGGACGTAGACACAGTTCTTCCGCAAGACAATTTATCTCAGTTTAAACCTCGCCAATGTTGCATTTATTTTAATTGTAATATATGCTAGAGTGTTTATTTTCTGTGGCATAGCAGGAGAGGCAACGGCAACGTCCAAAGCAGGATGGAATTTTTCTTCTCGGGCAAGAAGGTCAGTAATCTACCGTACATGGCAAGTAAGAAAAAAGAGATTCAAAGACGCACTTCTATCATTCAATACAGTATTGATTTCTTTCATATCATAAGTGTTGGCAATGTCATAAATTAAGTTTTTGAAGCATCAGGATTGGCGGCACTGATGAGGTTTAAATCACCATCTTACAAAGTATCGTTAGACTTAATTTTGATTTCTAAAGTTAGAGCACAAAATGCACAATATTTAGTTAATTGTTAATTAGGTGGTATGTAAACCCCACAAATTAAAAGAGATAGACACATTTTTCATAGTGACCAGTACGAAAGCTGCTTCAAGTTCTCAGGATGATGAAACCAAATATGAAGTAAAATCAGCACGTAAAGTAATCAGAACGCCTTCTGAAATCTTGTTACTAGTATAAGTTGATCTGTCACAACGATATAGTTTATAATTTGAAAACCCTTATTCCGAAGTGTGAACTCCTAAATCCAACTTGGTCTCAGTTAAAATTACAATATCAAAATTAATAATGTTGACATTGTGAATGAAATCAGACAGCTTCGATCTAATTCCTTAGATATTTTGGTAGTACACATTGACACTGCTATGGATAACTAATTTTTTGAACGTATATTCAAGGTTGTCATTGTAGGAATTCCGTTTTTATACTATAGGTTCTGCTCACCCACCGCTGTTCTGTGCCCAAGTTCCATTCTCAAGTTATCCAGTGTTTTAATTTCAAGCGGACTTCGGTGCCATGAGAGCTTTATATCCTACAAAAGAGGGTTTGTGCCACTTGCCGAGACGGAAGAAAAGTTGTTTAAAACTTTCAACTTGTCCTCATCCGAGCAGAATCGCCTCCAAGAGTCGGGTCTTTCCCATGCACTTCCGTCCCAACTTAAAGTACCAGATTTCATCGTAATTCATCCTCTGATCGACAGATTTGACTATCGAAACTGCGAGAACCGAATCATGTATTTATAGTGGTAGCGTTATTACTATTTGACACAGGTGCATTGTAAACAATAATAAGTTAATTCTTCCCCTGAGATTTCGCTCATTGAGTTCGCTAAACAGAACATCCGCCCACCTCCACTGCTGCACCTCTCTGATCAGAGAATCAATTCGAGGTTTGTTTTGTATCCTACGGAGCTCCTCCTTAATTGTCTTTATATCTTCCGGTACCTGTTCAAGTTTATCCATTTTAGCAGATAAGTTGTCAAACTTAACAGCCAGTGAGTTATTCTCTACTTACTTTGGATTATTCAGTTTTAGAAATACATTTCATATATTCTCTATGAAACCTATTGCAAGGACCATCACACTGGATTCCCTCTTCGCTGCCTAGTACTTTCCTAGCACACCCAGCGGATATTTCTTTACTATAGGGCTTTATGGGTAAACATATTGTGTATAGTTGCTGGTAGGAAATTAATTATAATATGTGTGAGATTACTACTAAAATAGAAATAAATAAGTGTTTAAAGATAAACAAACAATATATTTGTATACGTTATATAACAAAGAAAAACAACAAAGATAGCAAGTTAACACGGGTAGGATAAAGTTGCTATTTATATAGTCCACAAGTAGGAAGATCGCTGAAATGCAGAAGGTAGTGGTTTTCAAAGATTCGCAGATCCTTTCTCTTTGGCTGGGAACACACTAAGCGTTTTTTCCGATCGGATTTTTTACTGTTGCAGCTGTACCAGTAGTGGTGGGTAGGATGGTATTGCGACGTTGTTACACGTTGGGTGGATAAATGGACGATCGGAATATTACACGGCGACGGCAACAATACAGCCGCCCACTGCCACTACAAGCGACGGATGTTTTGCCGTCATCGCCGAAATGGTGGCGTACATGTTTATATACGTGGTTACACACTCATTATCCATTCTGCCGCCGACTGCTGTTGTGCATACGTTGAGAGTATAATTTTACTGTATCATGACCGAAATGATTGTAATTAATAATGAATAATTAATTCATTTAGTACTAGAAAGGCCTGTTTACTGAGACAGAACGTTGGACATTTTTAAAGATAAGAAGTCCTTAAGGGAATGCTTGGTGTGGTTTGTCTTCAATGTAGAAATGATTTTGAGAAATTGGAAGACAAAAATGATGATTTTGGTAAGTACGAACAAATTTAACTACTATCAACATAGGGTCTACTTGAATTTACGGGGCTACGATGATAAATCTCCCAAATATGAAAACAGTAATTTACAAAATAGAAAAAATGCTACATTAACAGCATCAGATAAAGAATAAAACTACGTTTGCGCCAAAATAATCATAGAAACCCTGGGTTTTGAATTGTGTGTTCACCATACATGAAGAAAGGTGTGAGCATGAATCAGTAACCTCTATTTACACACGTTACTGAGTCATATACCATTTAAATGCATTAAACAAAGTTGCCCCAACCCAGAGATACTTTTTTAATACAAAACAAAAATTGTCAATCAGAATGTGCACCACATAGAAAACACAATACTAAAAGAAACACACTAAAAGCCACAATTAATTTGTAGGTATTTATTGTCCTAGCTCTAAAAATGAAAAAAGTCAGCAAAAAATTCAAAACAATTACACATAGTATGTACCTCAGTTGGAGGTATTTATTTTACATTTTTTAATGCACATATAAGTACTATGTGTACTTGTTAAATGCGTGTTATGTTACTAATCATCGGTATTATAGTTATTTTTATTCTTAAGTGTCTAAGTATCATATCAGTCCATTATGTATGTGGTTATACTCGTTTTCTGGTTTCACGTATGGTCTTCAGATTTTTGTTAACTTCCATTGAATGCCTCCGACACTTGACATAAAATAATTGCAGAGAATGTTTCTCACGTTTTTGGCTTTCAATCCTTCTATTGTATTGCACGTTACTTGGATATCTTGAATTCCTGTAATTGACGTAGTATCCTCTACTACGTATCCATCTCTAGCCCTAGCATAATTATGAAGTACAATACAGACCTTGACACTGTCAGTCGCAAAATCAGGTTGTACATTTAAGGGGCGGTGAAAGATCCGCCATTTGTTACTGAGTATTCCGAAAGCGCACTCTATGTACCCTCTTGCCCTACACAGCTTGTAGTTAAATATTCTCTTTTCAGGAGTCAAATGAGTACTAATGTAAGGTCTCAAAAAATGTAAATGTAAACCAAATGCAGCGCCAGAAACGAAGAAATAATGTACTTTTGGGTTCTCTGTTTCTGGTAGACATATCTCTTCCGGTAGATTATGTGAACAATTTTAAATTTATTTCCACAGCTCAGTTTTATTAAATAGAGAGTCACAGTCTTTTCCATAACTTCCAATGTTCAGGAAATTAAATCGGTATGAACTGTAAGCGATAGCCATTAATATAAATGTGCTTTCCATCTATCGCACCTACACAATGGTGAAATTTGCTATAGTTTCAAATCCCTTTGCTGATTCCTCTCAGGTTTCTTTAGTGCGTGGTGGTATGCACTCACTCTGCAAAACTAGCGACAGAGCTCGGCAGACCTCTTTAACAACCCATCTTGCTGTAGATATTCCAATTCTGAACGAATAATGAAGGTTGATAAATGTGCATCTACTGGCAAAATACTTAAAAATAAAAACATTATTTTAGTGTAAATGCAACACACTTTTTGTTATAGTTATAGTAGAGTAAAATTTTTTCTTTTAACTGTACTGGAAATGAAAAAAATTCTAGGTATATTTTCACTGAACTTGCTCTTTGATAGTCTGAGGTCGGCCAGGTGAGCCGAGCAGTTGTCTGTGAAGAAAGCATCCCTTCCAGTGTTGAGTTTGGTAAACTCAAGGAGATTTTTATGAAATTTAATTTCCATGAAACAATTATGAAATTATATGAACTCTGTGACAGAATTAAGACATAGATTAATACCGTACTTGTTTGATTCCGCCTAACAAATATTTTCTTTCTAGGTAGAGAAAACGTGAAAAGGTGGAAACACTTACGCGATGCTTTTGTAAAATCTGAAAAGAAATACAAAGAATCAAAAGCAGGTTCACAGGCATCCAGAAAAAGTACATATTCAACGATGAGCTGCAATTTCTGCAAAAAAATATACGAACAAAGAGAAACAGAAGAAAGTTATAGCAACGGATATGATAACAACAATATTAAAGAACTAAGTGCTCAACCAGTACTTCCAACAGTGACTACAGTTGAAGGAACAGACAAAAAAGTTATTTCAAAATCTAAACCAACTACAAGGAAACATAAAAATGGATTAATTTAAGTTGACCTAAAAGTTTTACAAGCATTAGACAAAAAAGAAACTGAGATAAAAACAAAAACCTGGCATTTTTTGAATGTTTGTTGCCTTATGTAAAACAGTTTTATAACAATCAGTGGCTTCATTAACAAATGGAATTTCTTGAATTTATATCGAAAATTAAAAATACATTCCCCTCCATACCTCAAACCCATAATGTATACAACCGATCTACTTCACTTTCTGGACGTTCGCTGCGGGCCACTGTCTAGACAGTTGCGCGACCAGCCATGCAGCGCTCAACTATTATACGCCTGTAACGTGCTTTGATCATGCGGTAGGTCTAGGAAACTTTTCAAACTTGTTCAATACGAAGTATATTTACTTTCTGTTAACTCAGTTCCGCCTGGAAATGCGGTTCAACTGTCCGGACAGTGTCAACGGAAAATTTACGACTTTTGGCTTATTTATAGCTGCTATCTAGCGGACAATAATTAAATGTTGTTCCTAATTCCTCGTTCCTTTGGTTATTCATTTGTTTAATAAACAGTGCGCATTAAAACCTAGGCTTTGTTTATGAGTGAATAAATTACTACCCATCAGAGCGAAAAACCCTTAGCTGGTATAAGAAAGTATTTGCACATTTTCTCCAAACGATCGTGACAAATGCCCACCAGTTCCATAATATGTACACTCCTGATTTGCAAGGCAGAAAATTTCGATGTATGTATTTCGACTTCAAGTTTTGGAGTCATTTATCCTCACGAAAGGAACCAGTTTTACCATTTCCAAGATCTCGGCATACACCAACAAAACTCGGGCTTCTTCCTAACAGCAACAGGTCGAAAATGAAAACATGCTGAGGTGTACCAGGAAGGGTAAAAGGTCACACACAAAAAAGATATGTTTGCTAGGTATGTGTGGGGAAATCAGGTCTACGCATTGAATAATGCTTTGACATCTTCCACCGAAAACTGTAAACTGATAACAGGGAACTGTAAATAGTGCAAATAGTTTTTGTGTGTAACAGACGTGCTCATACATTATCCTTTGTAAAGAAAATGTGTTATTTTTCATATTACATTCATTCAAACATATCTCTGTGATTTTTTTGTGTTGAGTAACCACGCAACAGGGGTCTAGGAGACGGGCTGACCTTAGTTCGGGTGAATCCCAATGAACTGGGAAAGTACCTCTCCAGGGGCGGCACCGCCAAGGTGTCGCTCAAGACCGAAGGGGGATCCGAATCCAACCATCTAACCAATGGTTGGGCTCGGATAAACGCTACTTAGCGTCCTGCTTGAGGTGGCCCTGCTGTCAACAAAACCCCAGGATCTAGGGTAGTGCCTCGATTGTGCACTCTGCGCAGTGACGGCCCTCGGCGCCGCGCAGTAGTTGTGCCAGTCCGGGTCCGCCTGGAATCGCACCACACAAAAACTTGTTTTTGACTGAGGGCACCCCAATCCCACGGTGTGAGGCGACCCGTGCCTAAGGGATGCATGGCGCAGGGGTTGTGCGTCGTAAACGGAATCTGCTGACGGTCTAACTTCTGCGATTGTCGGCTCCTTCGATCTCAGCTGCCCGGTTATCAACAAAAATAGATCAAAGGTAGCCTGGTGGAGCTCTGAACTGGCCTCTTTGAGGAAGAGGGTCAGGGCTCTATTCAGGAGAGCCAAAACTTGGGGCACTTGGGACACCTACCATGAGGCTCTTGCACTGTACAACCGCAAGGTTCGTACGGCTAAGAGGTTAGCCTGGAAGAAGCTCTGCACCGATATTGACAGTGTGCAGGGCTGTGCAAGGCTGCAAAAGATATTGGCAAAGAATCCCATCTCGCCGCTTGGTAGTCTCAAGGACGATCAAGGTGTTTACATTACTGAGCCGGAAGAAGTTCTGAAAGTTATGATGGGAATACACTTCCCGGCCTGTATTGTTCATGAGGGTGAACAACCACCCGAAAGTGAGGGGAGACATGCGGGTCGCGCCACCCATTTGCAATGGAGTCTGGCGCGCCGTATTGTTACCTTCAGTAGGATTGAGTGGGCTATTAACTCATTCAGTCCTTACAAGGCTCCTGGGGGCGACGGGGTGAGACCGGTTTGCTTGCAGCGGGGATTGGACATTCTCCTTCCCCAGCTGTTCAGACTGTTCAGAGCCTCCGTGGCTCTCAGGTACATCCCACTATCCTGGAGAGTGTCCAGAGTGGTGTTCATACCGAAGCAGGGGAGGGCGGGCATGGATCGGCCGAAGTCTTTCAGGCCGATATGCCTGTCCTCCTTCCTTCTCAAAACCATGGAGAAAATGGTTGCCAGGTTTGTTTGAGAGGGAGCTCTTCTGGAGCGACCTTTGCATCCTAACCAGCATGCCTACACTCCAGGAAAGTCATGCGGCTCGGCCCTGCATCAATTGGTATGCAGGATTGAGAAGACGCTGGCGGCAAAAGAGGTAGCCATAGGAGTCTTTTTAGACATTGAAGGTGCCTTTGATAATACAGCCACTCAGGCGATTATCAATGCGGTCTCAAGACGTGGCGTTGATGGTCAGGTGTGTGACTGGATAGGGGCCTTGCTCACGGACAGGGTTGTTGTTACAACCCTCATGGAAGCAAGTGTTAGTGCGAAGGCTACGAGGGGCTGTCCGCAAGGCGGCGTCCTCTCTCCTCTTCTGTGGAACCTGGTTGTGGATGACCTGCTAAATTCTTTGAATAGCAGCGGTGTCTTTGCACAAGGGTACGCAGATGATATTGTGATTCTTGTGAGTGGCAAGTTCAACACAACAATCACGGAACTGACCAATGCTGCTCTGAACATGGTGGGAAACTGGTGTGATAAGGTTGGCCTCACCGTCAACCCCACCAAGGCTGCCGTAGTTGTCTTTACCAGGAGGCGACAGATGAAGGGCATTGGTCCCTTTCTATTTGAAGGCTCACCCGTTGAGCTGAAGCCTGAGGTCAAGTACCTTGGCGTGATCCTAGATAGGGTTCTAAACTGGGGACCTCATCTAGAAAGGGTCATTGCCAGGGGTAAGTGGTCTCTAATGCAATGCAGACATGTGATAGGTGGGCCCTGGGGACTGAAGCCGAGGCTCTTGTACTGGCTTTATGTTTCCGTGGTCAGACCTGCACTAACGTACGGAGCTGTCGTATGGTGGCCAAAAACGGAAGCCAAGACAGTGGTAGCACGTCTGGCGGGTGTCCAAAGGATGGTCTGCCTCGCTATCACTGGAGAGTTTCCTAGTGCGCCAGGCGCGGCTCTGTACTGTTGTCTTAATCTCGCCCCTCTGGACATTGTCATTAGAGCTATGGCCAGGAGGAGTGCCTACTGCCTTCAGCAGATGGGACTCTGGTCGGGCTGCAGCGGTGGGCACTGCAGAATTGGCACTCTGATACAGGATGATGTTTTGCACATGATCTCTGATCAGATGCCACAAAAGTTTTCCTTTGACAAACCCTTTAGGATTATTTTACCCTCAAGAGATGATTGGTCAGAGGGGAAGAAACCTCTTCCACCAGCAGAGCTCGAATGGTACACAGACGGCTCCAAAACAAAAAGCGGCACAGGCGCTGGAGTTCTGGGAGTGAGACCATGTAGGGAGCTGGTGGTTCCTATGGGTCCGTATCCGACAGTCTTTCAAGCGGAGGTCGCAGCCATTATGGAATGTGCTCGTGAGAATCTTCGTCTGCGATATAGGGGCAAGACGATTAACATTTTCACGGACAGTCAGGCAGCGCTGATGGCGCTGGATTCTTGCGCAATCAAATCCAAACTGGTTTGGGATTGCTATCAGACCGTTTCCTCCCTTGCCAGAATCAACAATGTAACCGTTTGTTGGGTTCCTGGTCATGAGGGGATTCTTGAGAACGAAAGAGCTGATGCCCTGGCCAACCAGGGCTCAGCAACAATTATGACGGGCCCTCAACCGTTCTGCGGTGTTCCAAGGTGTGAATCCTCTAGGGTTGTCTCGAAATGGATTCGCGCGGAGCATGGGAGAAGGTGGAGGTTGCATCCGGGTTTGAGACTGAGTAGAATGGTATTACAGTCACCTTCCTCCAAGGTGTCTTCGGACCTTCTCTCATTAAACAGATCAATGTCTTCTAAGGTCATTGGTCTCATTACGGGGCATGGTCACCTGAGGAAGCATCTACACAGAGTTGGCATCCTTCAGGAGGATCCGCTCTGTGGAAGGTGTAATGAGCAGGAGGACTTGATAGGTTGTTTTCGGCGGTTTGTTGAACTGCTGAAGTTGTAGACTGGTAGGCCTCATGGTGTTTCCGGGGTGCGCAAAAAGCCCTTGAGGCTTAAGTGCATGGCAATAGGCCGCCTCAAGGGGGAAAAAAAGAAAAAAAACCACGCAACAGCGATGTGCCGCGCCACGCTATTATACTGTTATACGCTATGAGCGGGACCACTGTCCAGACAGTTCCGTTGCTTGGAGACAGATCCAGTGAAAATTAAGGTCATCTGGGGTATTTCTGGTCCTTTTAGATATTACTCATCACAATAAGTTATTACAATTTTTTATCTACTTAAAATGCCTATGCCAAAAGTGCGGGCCACTGTCCGGACAGTCCCGGCCATTACTTACGCGTAAGTACGTAATATCATCTAATCTGATGATTTTAAATCATAATGAACCGATATAAGCCCAAATGAACGAAAATCACGAATTCGAATTTCGGCGCATATCGGGTACATTATGGTGGCCATTTGCCACAGCGAACGTATTAAGCCATTTGCAGAGAGACAGTGGATTTTTAGTTAGAATGTTGTGTGATTTCAAATGAATAAGTTCTTAAAAAATTGAAGTTTTAAATAATGAAAAAACAACAAGTTGTTTACTTTCAATTTCTAGTTGTGGTGTTGTTACAGTCCACAATTTTACGATAGCTCTAAACTTGTCTCTAAACTTCTCATAGGCAGTCGTCCTCATTTTGATCTCTTCAATTAAGTTATTAATTATGGGTTAAAATTTATTCACTATTAAGTTGTTATCTGGAAAAGCAAACTTCGCCGGCTCAAGACTCGTCAGGTTGAAGTTTCCTGGTTGTTTTGTGTTTTCTTCAAGTTCATACGTTTTTGTGTTTCACAAGATTCTACATTTTTGAATTTTTTAGTTTCGGTGATACAGTACATTTTCAGTCTCTAAAACTTTTCACAACAGACAGCTCAGGTGTGTTTCTGAATAAAAAAGATGGCAAGGACCACACAAATAATCATTGTATTGGTTTTGTCGGAAACTGAGTTTTCATGGTCTTTGAGTCTCAACGATACATTTTTCCAGCCACTAAAACCTTTCACAACAGACAACTCATGTTGTTTTTCTGAATGAAAAAGATGGCAATAACCACAAAAAACTGCACTTTTAGTTTCAAAGAACACCAACCAGGCTCTTATCTTATGACACAAAAATTAGCATAACCAAAAAATGTAATGTTACAATAACTAATGCTAATTCGACAGTCGAATAATTATTATAAATAGTGATAATAATTATTATATCATCAAGTACAAACTATGTTGTTCATAAAAATAACAGCTGAAAAGTTTCGAGTCTGCCGTTTTAGACTGTTTCCAGGTCAAGCTTACAGTTGCCGGCAGTGAAACGAATGAATCCATCGTTCGTTGTCATCACGTTGGCAAAATAACATGGAGTTTCTCGCTACACGTTGCGGGGACAACTCTGTTTTTTTTTTAATCTTTTTACGTTAAATAAAGCCCATTTCTAATTAGTCCAGAAAGGGACTGACTAACAACAACCAGGGTTATGTGTTATAGGCGTAATGTGAGAGTCACTACTTTACATACATTAACTGGCTGACAAAGCAAAGTGGAAGCAACCAAGAGACAGACAAAACATAAGAACTCAAATTACATGCAAACTGGGAACACCAGTAAACTTACGGTACAACACATCAGTCATCTTGATATTTTTGTAATGAATATTAAAACAATTCAACTAGGACATCATATGCATAAATTGCGGTTGAAGTATAATTTACGGCCACCAAGACAATCGAATCATAATTATTGATTATAAATATCTATACTATCGAATTCAACATTTGACATATAGAAATTCTTAATTAATAATCGCTAGCTGTTTTTTTTCATTTATATGAGTCATTATTTATATAATATTTCTTTGATAACCTCATAAAATATTAGAGCAAATGGTCAAGGTTTTTTTTATTCAGTCTCCAAGAAATAGTAAAGGCTACTGTCATTGTTGTAACAGTGTACGTTAAAAAATAAACCCACTAACCGAGAGATCACGGGTTCGAATCCCGGGGAGGTCCAAAAATGTAATAATAACAAAAACCAGTGCACTTCGAAGCCGGCATAGCTGACGCTGAGGCTTAAATGAGATAAAAAATAAATAAATAAACCCACATAAGCTTTTTATAAAACTGGGATGTCTCATTTATCTTGGGGATATGAAAATTTTGGGCATAATCAAAACTCTAATACTAATGTTTCACTGCATACATTTTTTCTTTTGGTTACTAAGTCATCTGTTAGTATTAGGCATAATATTTTCTCAGAAGAAGTTCATAATGAAACTTTGCATGAATCCTTAGGATTGCTTCTGAGTTTTACTCAACACAAATCACATAGATCGGTTTTTAATATAGAAATCCCATAGTTTGTTTCTTTCTTACAAAGCTTATGATATGTCATGTAAATCGATATTAATAAAAACCAATGGCTACATATGCTGCTTTAGTGTGGTTGCCGAAAGTAGAACAATAACAGCTGCCGAGAGGCTATAATATCTTAAAAAGTTATCTTGCGTAAGCATCGCTTGGGTAATGAGCTCCTGACCAAATCTGACACTTGAAGTAGTTCTGGGATACACTCCTCTGGAGCAGGAGGTGAAGAAGTCAGTCGCATTAAGTGCAATGAAGCTTCTGGGTAAAAAAGATGATTAAGTCTATCTCCTCAGAAAGGCACATCCGGATAACTCAGGAATTTTCTGAATATTAAGCAATAACCAACGTATCAGAAAGTATGGTTAAGAAATACTCCTTTGAAAAACCATACATAGTCTCTATTGAAGATTGGGAAAAAATGAAGTAAAAAGGAGGCCTACCTTACTAAAGGAGTCCAGAATTTTTACACAGGTGGATTACACCTTGACTTGACTCTAGGGCAGGATTTGGTATATACAAAGCAGGAGTTAACTTAGCTGTGCCCCTGGGAAAACACGCTACAGTCTTCCAAGCGGAGGTCATGGCAATAGAATCATGCGCGAGAAGACTCATGAGGCCAAAAGTAGCAGAATGCTATGATAACCAGTGTGCACTAAAGGCACATAAGACCTCTGTGTTTGACTCAAAAGCAGTATGGGGTTGTAAGAAAGTTCTAGTGGAACTGGCAAAGAAAATCAGAATTACACTCGGTAGGGTGCCGGGCCATAAGGGCATTCATGGAAACGAAAAAGCAGATACCCTTGCCAAAATAGGTACAGAATCCCTTATGGTAGGGCCTGAGCCAGTAAGTGGAGTAGCTTTATCCTATAGCAAAGCTTTCGTAAAAGATTGTAAAAAGATAATTAGACCCTTAAACTGAAGTAGGACCTCAGGACTAAGGCAATGTAAAAGTTTATCCTTATGCTAAAGGGTGGGCAGCTCTCCTACAACAAATTAAAGAAGATATAAAATTGATATTAGGGATGTTGACAGGACATGGTCCCCTTAGAAAACATCTTATGAAGGTGGCTCTTAGTCAGACTGATGAATGCAGACTCTGCGGAGAAGCAGAAGAATCAGCAAAACACATATAGTTAAACTGTCCTGCCATATCTAATAGTAGGAAAAATTCTTAGGAGTATATCTTCCCAGCACCAAGGACATCAGAGAACAGGAGCCCTAAATTTGATTGGCTTTTGTTAAAGTCTTGAAAAAAGTACAATATGATTTACTTAAGAACTCTCATTGTAAGGGGCGCCATAGTTAATCTCTTCACAAACAGCATTTCGCTCTCAGGCCAGCCCTGTTTACTTCTGAATCCCATGGCTGATAAGTGGAGAGGCTCTGTCTTGAATGCTTTATGCTGGGTGTAAAAAAAGCGTTGCTTAACTATGAATACTAAACTATTATGTAACATGGTTGCTATTAGTAACATGTGTCTATATTTATAACACAATACTTTTTGGCATTTTTGCAATGACTTATTTTGTATATATAAAATCATGGTTCAGGTTCAGCTGACCACCTGCAATCATTGTTTTTATTTATGTCGCTCCTTAAATATAATCTCTTGATTGTAACCCCTCATCCCCGTGGGCCTAGGGCCACCGGTCCCATTTACAAAAGAGGCTCTGACTATAACTACTAAAATATATGGTGCTAGCAAACTGATGCTATAATAGGTACAGATAATAGAGATGTGATGTTTCAGATCATGATCCGGTTATTCTTCTGGGTAATACAACCTCATGAGTCTCTTTGGGTCAGTTTTTTCCATTAAGACAATTTATCCTCAGAAAAGTGTAAGGTAACCTGATCAATGGATATTTCTCCAGTTACTACAATACGTTTTCGGTACAAATATAATTTATGCAAAAGATAAAAACAAGGATTGAAATAAACAAGTACAAATAAAATAAACAGATTATACTCAAATAAAATTTAATCAGCACATCTATCTGTAGGCACATAGTATACAGTTCTGTTATTCAAAGGCTTAGGTGGTCTGTAGTTCTTCCTCAGTAAATCACCCTTAGTAGATTTTAGCTTTCTGAATTCACTTGACTGAAAAAGAATGTTATATAGCAATTAAGTATTAGAAATGTTTTTACATGCTATGACAAACATTTAGTGTATCAACTTGCAATATTTCTTTGTCTTTATCACATAGGTACTTGGTATCATAAATTAATTTAAATATGAAATTAAGGGTGATCACTAAGCCCTTATGGCATATCGTCACAATAAACATAAAGGAATGATATTAAGTTAAATAAGAAACTAGATTGTTTGATAAGCAGAAATATATTATAAGTAGAGGAAAGTAAATTAATTTCATTTTATTCTATCAGAGAACTGTTATCTATATCTCAACTTTCCTATTACATTATGTCCAATCTATTACCAAGAGCCTAAAAATTAAACTAGCCTGCATGATTCATAGTAATTCCTGTTTTTATCATGAAAAAGTACTGATATTATTTATTTTCCAATGGCTCAATGTACAAATCCAAGACATAAATAATCAATATTACAATGTCAGAAACAGACTATGCAGTGATGGAAAATAGAAGATGTAGCATGCAATAATAGCTGTGAATATTGTAATTGACAATACAACTTACAACAAAGTTATTCAATAACAATGAAATAACAAGAACATAGAACAAACATTGACTAAACTATAGATAAGTATATGAGACAACATGGTATAAGCTGTATATAATTCAAATAATGTCCTGTGAGAAATGAAATTATAACCAGACACTGACTATGGCTCTCTAAAGGTATCACCAAATAAGCACAACCACTGGTGGAAAGGTATATTCGATATTGGTTCCTGATTAACTTAGCTTGTTTCTTCTAATTAAGACCATCACGAAATTACTTTTTATAACTATTACAGTACAATACAACTATAGCAATACAAATCGTAAGAGGATAAAGGGAAATAGCTATAGAAAAACTGATACAGAGTGACGTAATGTCAAAAACAAATAACAGATGAATGTTGTAGAACCTATTGTCTTAGCCACAGTGGTGCATTAGCTGATTCATACTTCTGTGGATCTCTGAGTAAATTTTTGTATTCATTTAACAATCTTTACTTAGTGATATAACATGTGTATAGTATCATCATTATCTCATTAGATATTAACCCTCTTTAATATCTAACCCGAAGTCAAACAACTTAAAAATTATTTTTAAAGACAATTGTTTTAAATTTAAACTGTCTCCATCTGGTGTCATGAAGCATTTTAAAGTAACACACCAAGATAGACAATTATCTCAGATTCGGATTGACACTTATTTTGTTAGGTAACCTTATAAAATTGAAATCTGAAATCCTCATTTAAAAACTCTTAAATGATACAAACCTTGCTTGGTGGTGGTTTTAAAACATACAAAACTGTGGATTTTTAAAAATATTTTTGACCACATTCAACTGCTTGTTATACTAAAACTGTAGATATTTTTTAGATAATTAAAAAATTCTTATATTATTACTTATGTTCATTCTACATCAAAGAGCTTCAACACAATAGTATGTAGTTATGTCTAAATAGACATTATAGAACAACTTGTATAAAATTGTCCATTCAACAAATATCTAACAAATTTAGCTAGTGATATAGAAATGTTGTATAAAAGAAATCCTAAATTACCTGTTGACAACAGAAAAGGACTGGTTCAGGAAACACCATCCAGATGGCATTGTCAATATACTGAGGGGAGTTTGTCAAGGAGCCTTTGTAGCAGTAGTAGCCTTTGGCAGAGTCGATGGTGGGTCTAATCCAAGAGAAGATGGACTCGGCAGACACATATGTGCCACTATTAGCCTCTCTCAGCAGTGGCATGTCCTTCACTAGCTCAGCAAAGTGGGGGTTCACTGGCCCTCCGACCTTAGTAAACAGCAACTCATTTGTTTTTATTATACAATTAGTGTATTGTGCTTTGACTGCTGGATTGTCAGCTGTATTGTACAACTTTATGACAAGTTTATTTTAAGGATTACTCAAATCAACTACTATGAATGTGCCTATATATTTTTAGTAGTACGATGTTTCTACTAAAAATATATTAAAGAAAAATATTAGTAATTGTTTGTGGGTTTATGTTAGATCTTGGAGGGGGTGGGTGGAAGGAGGTGAAGGGGATGTGATGTGAGAGATATAAAATAATATTTTATATTAGTCCTTAAAGTTTGAAGTATACACGATAAAAGTATTGTTATAACAATGAAATGGGAGTTCTTTATACATTATAAGTATATTATATAAACTTTACTAGGACATTGAGAAGTTTTTAATCATGTGGTAATTGTCACTCAACACACATTAGTAGTGTGGCATTTTTTCTTAAATAGCCATTAGAAGTAGTACCAAACAGTAGACTACTACCTTACAGTTGGTGTCATTCAAAGAGACACTACAAGTAGCACTAGTTTATCAGTTCACAACTGTTAAGCATTTGTTAATCAGTCAGCTAATGGGAAAATGTAAACACCGACGTTAATACAAAAGTGGTGTTTAACCACAGACTTGCCAGTTAGTGGATTAATAGTGATTGTTCGTTTCTAACCATCCACCATCATACCCAAGTATGAAAGCAGGGTTAGTGAATTGGTGAATGAGATCCAGCCGTAATAATACCTTAATGTAACTAGTTAATAGGCAAAGGACCTTTATTTCATAGTGCAATACCCAATGACAACAACGGACATCTGCAGTTTCACAAAAAGAGCAAATACGAAATTGTATTATCTACATCCACAAAAAGGATTTGAAATTGATGTAGAAAGAGTATTAGAATCAATATGTTAGAACTGATTATCTCATCCTTTATGATAGATCTAACTTATTAATTAAAAATAACTTACAGTCAAAATTATAGCCACAACAGCGATGCCATCTGCATATTGCATAGCTGTCTTCAGGTTTTCATAATCTTTTTTGAAATACAAGAAATGAGCTTCAACCGCATATCTAAAAATAATTTATGACATTTAATTACTATATCACTTTACTGGGCTCATTCAATTCTATAGAGCATATACTTTTATCGTTCTTAATTTTGTTGGTACAATGACTATTGATTGTTATGCTATGATTATAGAATCCATCTTACATATATTTTTACAAGTGTAGCATATTTTTTAATAGTAATAAATAAAATGAGTTTAAGTAAAAATTTACTAATAGTTTGAAGTTTTTATTTTGGAGTCTATTTTCAACTAACACTTTTGTAAACTGGTGTTTCTGTGACTAGCATTAGAAGACACTGTTCCAATTAATGCTGTGATTTTTAATCCATAATTATATCTGGGGATGTTAGTTATGGTTAAACAGCCTTGAGTTTTACCTCAGAACAATGCTAAACATTAAATAGTATCAAAAACATTACTGTTTGTTGTATTCTAGATGATGAGAGAATAATGAAAAATGAAAGGGTTGATGTAAACTTGGGCTTAGCATACATTTTTAAATTCTCTAAATGAAAATCATGTACTTCAGTGAGCATTCAAATTTATAGATCTCTCCTTATTATTGTAAAGAATTGGTTTCACAATCTATTTCAATAAAAACTAGGCTGAGTGCTCTCACAATGCAAATTGTTTATCGATTTCTGGACTATTACTTTAGAACTGAATCCTTACAGCAAAAACTTATGTCACTTATATCTGGGCAATTCAATGAATGTCCAGGAGCAGCATGTCACTGACTATGAATGTCAAGATGACGGCATTAGGGAATGTCTCGATCAATAAATCTAGTTCACTGCAGAGTTTAATTGACATGCTTGAAAGTGATGCCTCCTCATTGCCATAGTTCTTTAGCATACTAAGATCTGTGGGTGACTAATTGCCAACCTGCACAGTGGTAGTGACAGAGGTTTCCCACAATCCTCTCCTCCTCCAACATGGGGATGTTCAAAAGGATCTCGGCAGGCATCAGCCACAATCCCACCTCCTATTTATCCTGAATGAATTGTTAATCTTGAAGTTATGTGAAAAGAATTTCTAGGTTAAAGTGCAAAGGAAATTTCTATTAATTACCCTGCAGGCAAATGTTCTTTATTTTGCTATGAGTTAAATTTATATAATAGATTAACACCACACAAAAACTTGCATCTTACCTTTGGCCATCAATTACATGTTCAGTACCGCAACAGTCCTTCATACCCCAGTGGAAATGAACCTCATGAAAGATATAGTCTCCCAGTAGGGGCCCCCCTTGCAGATAAGGCAGTGATGTGTTCTTCAGAAATGTTACTCGCACTGCAAAAGAAAATAGCAGTTTTGTTACTAAGAATGATTAAATTCACCTCTAACTGTATTTTGATTTTTTAAATTACCGTATATAGTTAATATTCTTGCTATTGTACCTCATCTGTCTGGATGACATTATGTATGGGTACAAATGTAGATATTTTGAGTGCATGTCTACCAATGGGATGGTATGACTTATACAGGGTTAATAAAAAGTCTGGAGACTTAATATTGTAACAGCTCACACTAGAAAAACTAAACTCTGCATGTCATGAAGTTCTGTTTGGGTATAATTATTATTCTTTCACAAACCCAAATGGAGGATTTTGGAGGCAACAACTAAATAATATCAAATGATAAGCCCTATCGAGTGATCTCTCATTTTGAAGGTCTTGATAAAAGAACATTAATAACGCAAACTAGAGGTCTCCATGTTACAAAATGGTGGCAAATTGAAAGTTTTAGAAGTCAGAATTTACTATTTTCAACCTAGCATAAGTAACCTTTTGGAGCAGCTAAAAATTGTACATTTTAAGCAACACTTAGTGATTAGTTACCAGCATAACATATCACAAGAAATGTTCAAATTGCTTCTCCTCAGTGGCTTGTGGTATAAACATGTGACAAAACTTGCGGTAATGTTTGTAGAGGAATCACTTACATTTCATGTACAATTTGATTTCTTAAATCATCAATATCTCATGGCTTTGATTTGTACACTCTGTCTTTGACATAGTTCCCACATGAAGTAGTTGAGTGGTGAAAACATGTTAAATGTCACTTGTCATAAATAAGGCAATGTCATACATTCAGTACCGAAGTAAAACTTATTATATATATATATATATATATATATATATATATATATATATATATATACATGTTATCTGTAGTGTATATAATACCAACTTGTGTTTAATATAAAATATTTTAATATAATATATAATATAATTTTATATATATATATATATATATATATATATATATATATATATATATACATGTTATCTGTAGTGTATATAATACCAACTTGTGTTTAATATAAAATATTTTAATATAATATATAATATAATTTTATATATATATATATATATATATATATATATTTAATATAATTTAATGTATTTAATATATGAACACAATAAGCTTTAATTATACTGAATATTTTTGTCGACAAACCAAATGTTTTAATGATTAAATAACAAAAATTTTAAATTTTATTAAATGAATGTTTTTGTTATTTAAATATGAACACAGGCAGATCGTTTGCTAATAGAACTATTAAATTTTAATGCATTTTAAAATTAAAAACTTGAATGGCTGCCATTTTGTACTGCTTTTGAAATAGAGACCTTTGGTGTGAGGCTTCGTTCCTTTAAAATAGGATATGAGCATTTAAATTAAAACAATTTTAACTTAACCCTTCCAGTCCACCATTTAGGATTATAGGTTGAAGTTTTCACATACGAGATATCTCCAAAAAATATCTGCCCTGCAATTATATCTTCGTGTCCAAATGACCTCTGCGGGGTATGAGCGTAACTAGTAGTCCCTCACGAACTACCTGAATGCCTTAATTACTGGCTGAACACCTTGGATCGCACACAGCATGTATTTATATCTCACGTATTTTTCTGTTCGTTGCATTTGTGTACTGTTGAAAATAACATAAAGAACTGTTCAACGAATTTACCTCAAGTTTTGCTTAATTTTGGCAAGAGTTGTGCCGAGACAATTGAAATAATACAGAAGGCCTTTGGGGATGAAAGTATGGGCACAATACAGATAAAATAATGGTACAGCCGGTTTAAAAATGATTGCACATATTTTGACAGTGACCCTTGTTGTAGCCGACCTTCGCTAACAACATGTCACACCCAAAATAGTACATTAAAGTCAGAGCCATGCCAAGTCAATGCTGATTATTTTCTTGATTCTGAGGGTGTTATGCACTATGCATTTACTTCAAAGATTCAACAAAAAATACTTCGTTGCAGTCTTGAAAAGATTTTGTGATGGAGTGTGTAGTGTATTTAGTGTGAGAAGTACTAAGTTGGTAGGTATCCATAGTGATATTTAATGTCTGCACCAGTGATGTTGGCAGTATGTATTGTCAGGCGATGTAACATACGATGTGGTCTAAAAGAATAAAGAATGCTCATAAGGCTGCTCTCCTGTGACGTCACATCACGCCACTACCCTACAACCAACGGTCCCAAGCTGGCCAGCCAGCAGTCCACCCAGAGTCCCACCACCAGACACCGTCATGTAACCTCCGCGTCCCGTCCGTTCCTTTACGAGCGGTCCTAGAGCAATGTTACTCTAAATGTGTAGTTTAATTATTCTTCCCGACCCATAGAGAGTACAGTGTCGACGCCGCATACATTACAGTGGCGACGAGAAAACAACTGCAACAGTGAATTACAGTGATTTAGTGCGGAAGGGCAACAAGCGTAATGAACACGTGCAAATAACCGCGAATGTGCAAGGACATTCCGGACATTCCAACGGTCGGGAGTAGTAAGGTACGCCGATCGATATAAACTATTCTTGGTGTAAGCAGCGCACAAGCTGATTTTAATCGTTGCAATTAATGCCGTTAGACGATTATTTTTTACCGGGGACATTTTAAACAGTTATTACGGAGTGTACAAGAAAACAAAATGGCAACTATCGGGTCTATGGGTTATTTTGATAGTGCGGAAGAAAATCGTGGCAGTCTTATATAGAGAGATTTGAGTTTTTTATTGATTTGTAATGATATCGATAATTCAAAGAAACTAAGCACTTTGTTGACAGTTATGGGTGTAAGGACCTATACGTTACTGAAAGACTTAATTACACCAGACAAACCGTCTGACAAGTCGTACAAGGAAATTGTGGACACTATAGCGAATCATCTGCATCCCAAGCCTTCTTTTTATCACGGAAAGATTTAAATTTAGTAGGCGGAATCAATTGGATCATGAAACGGTTTAGCGATTATATTGTGCATTTAAAACAGTTATCTAAGTATTGTGAATTTGGTGATAAATTGCCAGACTACTTAAGGGACAGATTAGTCGCGGGTCTGCGAGACCAACAGATACAGAAAAGACTCCTCGGGGAGGAGAACCTCACTTATGAAAAAAGCCGTGCAACTAGCTACTGCAATGGAATTTGCTGAGAAGGGGGCGGCCCAGATGACAACTGCAGGAGGACGTATTCACCGGATGCAGAGCAGCGGGTCGATACCGAAAAGGACACAGGCGGCGAGCATCGCAGCGAGACGGTCATATCGGACGGCGGGAAGGCGCTGGGAGACATCACCTGCTATTGTTGCGGCAAGCGAGGATCACACACAGCATCGCAATGTCGGTTTCGTGAGTACACGTGTAATCATTGTAAAAAGAAGGGGACACCTTGAAAGAGTTTTGTAGATCGAAAAATTATGTTAACAAACCTAATGAAGAACAAACCAAATGTTTTTACAAATAGGTCTAAGGAGCTTTCAGCTAAAGGGAAACAGTTTTACAGCGATTAAAAAGCAATATGTTTATAAAGGTAGGCAGCACTATGTAGAGGAAAGTAAAGAATCAGCAGAGTCCGGTTCAGATAATCACTGGAAACATAAAGACAATGACGATGTGTATGACATTTCCAATCTATTTACGGTTAAAGAAATAGAAACTAAGAATTAATAAAATTGAGCCAATAACGGTACAGTTATTAGTGGAAAGTAAGGAAATTGTATTTGAAGTCGATAGTGGAGCTTGGTGTTTCAGTTATGTCAGAAAAAGATTGTAAGACTAAGTTTAGGAAATATAAACATGTATCCAACTAGCTTAGTATTAAGTTCATATACACATGAAAAGATCAGGCCTTTAGGTAAGGTTATGGTCAATGTACAACATAAAGTTAAAGAGAAACAATTAGCTTTATACATCGTAGCTAATGGGGCTAATCCCTTGTTAGGGCGTGATTGGATGCAAGCATTAGATTTAACGGTTAGAGTGCCTAGTAATGTAAACAATGTACAGTCAGCTGATCGCACGAGCATGGTGGGGGTTGTGCCAACTGCAGGCGGCAGCGCGGCAGACGCATGCACGCCTGTCAGTGGAAGCCACAACACACCTGTAGAGGTAAACAAACAAACATCTGTCAATCCGTCTGTTGTCAACAACAACAAACAAGTAGAATTACTGTACAATGAGTTTCCAAATGTATTTACGGATAAGTTGGGATGTTTTCAAGGGTGCACCAGTTAAATTAAAGTTAAAAGAAAATGTAGTACCAAAATACTTTAAACCTAGGACGTTACCTTTTACACTTAAAGAAAAAGTAGAAGCCGAGCTGACTAGACTAGAACAAGAGAACGTTATTTCACCAGTAGATACCAGTGAATGGGGACTCCCATTGTACCAATTATTAAGGCTAATGGGAAAAATAAGAATTTGTGGGGATTATAAAATAACTGTAAATCCTTTCTTGGAGGTAGACCGACACCCGTTACCGAAAATTGAAGAAATATTTGCCAGCCTACAAAACGGAGAAAAATTCTCTAAAATAGATTTATCTTCAGCTTATCAGCAGCTTAAACTAGATGTAGATAGTCAAACGTATTGTACAATTAGCACACACAAAGGATTGTATGCTTACAATCGCCTATGTTTTGGTATCAGTTCAGCACCGGGAATATTCCAGAGAATAATAGAACGAACATTACAAGGTATCCCGGGGGTAACTGTATTTTTAGGTGTGTGCATACTTCACACATAGGTATTGTTCGCATGAAGGCATTAGCCCGTGCATATGTATGGTGGCCTAATATCGACCGGGACATAGAACAACTAGCTAACAGCTGTGCAGCCTGTTTGGAGGAACGAGCAAAACCGCCCAAGGCTTTTCCTGCATCATTGGAATGTTCCGGAACGAGTTTGGTCTCGAATTCATATTGATTTTTTTGGACCTTTTCAGTCCAAGTTATTTTTGGTGGTAAAAGATGCGTACTCTAAGTGGCCAGAGGTGTTTGCCCGTTGCTTCAACGGGCAGCTGTTCACACGATTGTGAAATTAAGGGAATTATTTAGTAGGTATGGTATTGTAGACCACATAGTGTCCGACAACGGACCACCTTTTACCAGTCAAGAGTTTAAAGAATTTTTGATGTCAAATGGTATCAAACACACGTTTTTCACCACCATACCACCCAGAAACCAATGGTTTGGCAGAACGGTCAGTCAGAACTATTAAAAATAAATTGAAAACAGCTCTTCATAATTCCAAGGATTTAGAAATTAGCTTTGAGTAACTTCCTGTTCACTTACAGAAATACAGTGCATTCTACTACCAATCTATCGCCAGCTCAATTAATGTTGGGCAGATCGCTAAAGTCTAGGTTAGATTTAATTCGCCCAAATGTTAAAGCAATAATGTCAGATAATCAAGAAAAACAACGATTGTACTATAGGGGTAGTAAAACTAGACAGTTAGCTATTGGACAACCAATCATAGCCAGAGATTACAGAGGTAGAAATAAGTGGATACCAGGTGTTGGTAGTTTCACGATTAGGACCAGTCACGTATTTAGTTGAACTGAATACGGGCATGAGGTGGAAACGACATATCGACCAGTTGGTAGGTTTACAGTGTAGTCCGGAAATGTCTGAGTTGACAACAATGCCTAGACTCCCAGACGCAAGCGTGGCAACAGAGCACACGCAGGAAACGATCGATATACAGTCGCGGGACAGGCGAGCGCAAGGTCGCCAGTACTTTTAGCAACGACCTTGCCCCCCCCTCTCCGCAAAACCATAACAATAACAGAAACGCTCAGGGGCAAAGCCCCAGCCCACGTACAAATGTAAACAATAACAGTTCCAGCGTTTCACCCAAACAAATGACACCTGTTTAGACGATACCCACTAAGGGATCGTAAACCTTTAGTCAAAATGGACTTGTAAATACAACCCAATTGTGACTTGTATATAATTAATATTGTTTAAGCATTATTATTATCGATTTGTTAATTGTGTTCATTCAATGTGTTATTAATTGCTATATTCTGATTTATTGGTTTTTGATTGAAGTGTTTGTGATTTGTGTTAAATGATTATATTGAGTTTGTATTTTGTTCTCTATAATCTATACTTACAAAAATAAAAGAGTATAATGTCAATTTTTCTTATTCATTGTAATTGATTTAAAATTGGAGAATTGTAAAACAAATTGTAATTGATAAATTTCTAAAATTGTAGGGGGACTTATGTATTTAAGGGGGAGGATTGTAGTGTATTTAGTGTGAGAAGTACTAAGTTGGTAGGTATCCATAGTGATATTTAATGTCTGCACCAGTGATGTTGGCAGTATGTATTGTCAGGCGATGTAACATACGATGTGGTCTAAAAGAATAAAGAATGCTCATAGGCCTGCTCTCCTGTGACGTCACATCACGCCACTACCCTACAACCAACGGTCCAAGCTGGCCAGCCAGCAGTCCACCCAGAGTCCACCACCAGACCACCGTCATGTAACCTCCGCGTCCCGTCCGTTCCTTTACGAGCGGTCCTAGAAGCAATGTTACTCTAAATGTGTAGTTTAATTATTCTTCCCGACCCATAGAGAGTACAGTGTCGACCCGCATACATTACAGAGTGAGAAGAAAACGACCACATTTCTGGTCAAGCGGTGTCTGGCTTCAACACCACTATAAAGTGCCAGCACATTCATCGAATCTTGTACAGCAATTTTTTGCCAAACGTAGATTACACAGCTTACCAGCCTCCATACAGTTCCGACATGGCTCCCTGTATCTTTTGGATGTTCTCAAAATGGAAAATGGAACTCAAAGGAAAGGGATACAATAACATAGAGATGATTCAAAGTATTTTGATGTGTGAGCTGAAGGCTGTTCCAAAATCTACATTCAAAGACTGCTTTAAGATGTGGAAGCACTGCTGGGAGCATGTGGTTCAATCAAATAGAGACTATTTCAAAGGATGCCATGGCCCAGATTATGAAGAATAGCACCTATGCAAAGATATGAACGCAGGTTGTATACATTTTGGACTGACCTTGTATACCAAAAACCATTATTTCTATTCTTATAATTAATCCTCGCATGGATATTGGTTAATGTATTTCTATTCAAAAGTTAATGATGGGTGGATAGATTGCGATGGAGAGACATGTGGTATAAGAAATTAAATCACAGTAAATATTTTGCGCCTCAGCCCGCACCAAAGTTTGTGTTTTAAAAGCTCAAAGCATTATAAATTTATGAGAAATTTAAATGCAAAACTCACATGTTTTCCCATTGTTTTCCAAGAGTGCATCGCCTACAGCATTCCATTGATTATGAAACTGAAGATTTGGATATTTTTGAACGATTGTGGATTGTTTATTGATTTTAATTGGGGAAAAATTCATACCACTGGCACCACCTACATTAGAGTCCGATGTGTCAATCAAGCATGAAGTGGTAGCTGTAAAAAAAAAAAAACAAAAATATTATTATTCTCTACCATTACCTCCCATTTCAAGATTGAAACATATCAGAATATAGTATTGAATCTCAAACATTCTTAAACTGTTACTCTACAAATTAAATTATAAAAGTCATTCTATTAATAGCTATGGAATTTAATACTCAATCAAACATTTGTTAGCACTGAAGGGTGAACTTAATGTAGGATACTGAAGTCTATACAAAAACATCAGCATGGGCCAGAGAGCTTTGAACATTTCCTTCACAAATTGGTTGCTAAGTGAGATTAATGAAAATCTAAAATGTGAACCAATTAATTGTAAAAAAAATTCCAAAGTGATTAATAATGATTTGATACTATTTGTTTTTCATTTAATGCACAGGTTTAATCATATTTTCTTAATATAATTAACTTTGAAAATAAATTTTAAACTTAAAAATATTCTAGTAAATAAGAATGTTTTAATAATCCTTGAAATATATATATTCAAATTAAACATGCAAATGCACTTTTGAGAAATTTATAAAGCCAATTTGCATATGATGAAGATTGATTAACTGAATTTACCTAAGCAGAATAATAAAAAAAATCTTAATAATTCTCTCTTTAATCCACTCACATATATTTTTGCCCTAATTGTCTATTTTTCAACATCATACAGTGTCTTACTTCACCTAGTTTTAATACCTGTGAGCTGGGTTAACATCATGGATACAGTACTAACAAGTTAAAAAAGGAGTATATTGACACCTGGACTTGTGGTAATTGCACTAATGTGCAAACTTCACATTCAACACCCGATAAACTTCATGATCAGGATAAAATATTATCTACAAAATTATTAAACCAAACAGCAACAATGACCTTGAAGCGTTATTGACTCTTGCTGCAGAATCAGGGAAATATCTCTTAAAGGAAAATGACAAGTTAAAACAAGAGATTTTCAAGCTGAAATCGTCGCTTCTTAGCAGCATGGAATTAGAATATGAAGATAACCTTGTAAAGCAGATTGAGGATATAAAAAAATGAACATCAGTCTGAAATATTACACTTGAAAACAAAATTCATGGAAAATCATTTTTAATGGAGTAATTAGATGAACAAATTGAAAAAATCCAATTATGAACTCAAAACTTTAAGATGCTATAATTGAAAACTGGTTTGGTTATGAACAGAAATTAAATCATGCTAATAATTACTTTAAAAATGTAAAAATAATCTTACAGCAGTAGAAATGAAAGATAGTATGATCAAAACTCTAAATATAATGCTACACAAATTAAAAGAGGAAATTCAATCAATCATATTTATTTACAGTTACATTAAGAAACGTATTGGCGTCAAAAATATTGTACAATCAGTACAAATAATTAAGAATATGTGAATACAAATTACAATTTTGAAATTATTTCTCTTTACTGATGTGTAGCGTCAAAGAATTCTTTCAATGAATAGATCGGTCTTGTCTTGAGCCAGTTGTAAAGTCCTGTTGCTAGTAGTTTCCCTCTGAGTGCTTTTAAAGATGTGGGCAGAGCATTGAATAACTTGCATCCGATGTTACTTGGTTTTCTTTGGAACTGGGCTGTGCGATGAGATGGAAGGGAGAAGTTGGTGGCATACCGGGTGATGAATTGAATCCTTAAGTGCAGTTATAAAAATAAAAGAAGAGGAATCAGCGAAAGAATTAATTAGTTTTCAGAAGTGATGATTTGGAAAGTCTAAATGTTGCTGTAACCAACTCAACAAAATTCACACAAGAAACAAATATAGAACAATGGAAACATGCGATTGAAACTCTAAAAAGGAAAATTAATATGACTGTAAAATTATATAAGAGCAACTGAAAATATGGGAGTCACTTTAGCTCTACTAGACAAAAGTTAATAGGTTTTAGATTACTCCATCAAACTTTATTTTTATTCTTTAATTCAGAGCAAATTGACAACTAACACATATTTGTTTTTATATCAGCAATCAGTCAGGTGATAGAATAATTGGATGCTGTTGACACAATCCTGACACCCCTGAATCCAAGCAAGAAATCATACATTTTTATTCCAATAAATAATGCAGAATCGGCCACGGAGACTGACCCTTGTACCTGTTCTGAAGAAAGTGAGTATTATGTTAACAGAATTAACATTGTTTCAATTTGGGACTTGTACATTCGTATTTTTTAAAACTTTTAACTATTAATGATGGGCTAAAATTGTTTCATTATTACTACAAGTTTTAAATAAACTACATAATTTTTAAACACATTCTTACTCTATCAGTTTTAAGTAAAGGTGAATGTGATACATGGCACAATACAATTATGGTAATGCAATAAAGGGTGAATTATAACAAACGATTTAAAAATAAAATAGATTTATTCCTATGTTCCTAAACAGGTACAGCAAATCTGAAAATATTGATAGTATGTAAGTTGAAATCCCTAAAAAAATTAATTAAGGCTAAAGCATGACTTTAATGAAACTGTATTATTAAATTATAGTTATATCACCTTATATTATGAAATTAAGTGAAGCTATAGACACTGTTAATGCTGTGATTCAAATTTTAAATAAAGACTTAATTAAGATTAATAGTAGAATTATGATTATTGTGTGAAAATTCTAATCTCAAATCATTGGTGCTACAAAGAGAAGAGGTTATTAAAATGAAGAATAATCATGCTCAGATTCGCAGATCTTTTAGTTCATCTCACAGCACGCCTCAGCACCACGTCACAGTGCGTAAAGCTATATCCCACTATGAGTACATGCCTTCTAATTTTTCCCCTTTTGTGAAACAGCTTTCAGTTATGTTATGGATGTGTACAGGAAAAAACTGTTATTTAATAAACCTACATATTTGCAGGAATCTTTCAACAATGCAACATAGTTTAAGAAACATTAGCTAAAGAAACTACGAAATTCAGTTTTGAGACAACATGTATTTAAATAAAATTTATAAAAATGACTAAAATGTATAATGATAACAGACAGTCATGGAACATAGACAAGACCAATTGAAAAAAAACCTTGCTCAATGGTTTTTCCATGCTACAGGGTGGCAATCATGGGCTTCTAGTGTTCCTTTTGAATTATGTAGTGAAGAATCCTTGCAGTTTATAAAGGATTATTTCTCTTAGTGGGTGCAAATATTATTTGCAATAATGTTACTCAAGATCAGAATAATATTTTTGGTTTTGAAACCTTAAACAAAAGAACTGCTGTGACTAATTGGAAACTATTATGGAAATTTTGCTTACATATGACAATCTTACTTTGAACAAAGGAACTTAAAATATCAATCAATTACTGAAGGACAAAACAGACAAATTGGAGTTCTAAACCTTAATTGAGCAAGGCCAGTTAAAACTATGCAAAATAACTAACTACAGGATATGATCAAATTGGAAAACGCCATTGTGCAAACGTTACTGTGACTGCTCTACAAACATTCAACAATGAAAAATAACCAGAACAAATATCAATTTTGCAAAGTCCATCCAAATTTAACTTGACAACACACCAAACTGTGTGAGTGAATGGCAGAAGGAATTTCACAGTATAATCTTAATTCTATTTCGTTTACTGTAAGCTACTATCTAAATTTGATTTACAAAATCAACTCTCAAAAACATGTACAGAAAACTATGGAGCATTGTACTATTCAAAGTATCTTTAACAATTTTTTTAGTGTTTTACTTAATTATATAAAATATTTCAAAAAACTAAAGAGAATGTTTCACTGTACAAAAGAAGGTCATAAATCTAAAAGACAATGTTGGTTCACAACTGGTTTAGCTAAAGTGAAAAGATAACTAGATTAATATAAAAGTTTTGCTAAGACAAACTGTATTAGTATTAAACATCAGTTCACATTAAATAAAAATATAATATAATAAGGCTTTACAAATGCTCAATTAAATCACAATGTTATAGGTATATAGAGAGTAAATAACAAAATAATGTAAAGCTATGGACTGTTATCAAGAAACATACTAATGCAATAAATAATACTCTAAAGGACCAATACTGCTTGTGTGTACCAATGAAACTAACTTACTTGAACTGGAGTCATGCAGTTCAGTTATTTTAAACGCAGAGCAGCACTCATCCACCATGGTTTTTGGTTCTTGAGCAAATTCTTGATCAAGTAAAGTCTTAGATGGAGCTTCCTGTTTGTTCAAAGGTTTGATCTTTACCTCAGCCCTGGACTTCACTAGAGCATTCTGACCTTCTTCTAAGTTCACTTTAGTCGTACTCTTTAGAGTTAAATTGTAATGCGTGGTATCCAGAACTTTCTCATTACTATCTGAAGATGAAGTGATTACATCTTCCTCTGAAGAATCTAAAAGCAATTAAATATGAAAAACAATTGAATTTAAGACACATGATGAATTTGCTTTTTTACATAGAATAATAGTCACGTGAGAATAATTTATTCAAGCTATCAAAATTAATTTAATATAAATATGAAACATCACTTATCAATTATTTACCTGCATTCCCATGAGCTCTGTCTGTAACTATTAATGTTTGTATAGTGTTGGTTACCAAGCACATATAACTATTAATATTGTACAATACATGATAAAAGTAATTTAATTTGCACTTTAAAAAAAATAATTCACAATAATTAAAACCAGTTAAGTAGTGAGCTGCACATGATTCTGGTGAAACAGAGTATATTTAATTAATTATTTTATTGTTTTAAAGCTAACTAGGTTTGGGTTGTTTTAGGTGGGTTCATTGTTAATATTTTGTAGTCGTCAAATTGTATAGTCAAAATCATTTTGTGGTTATCAGCTTTCATGGTATTTGCTTACATGAAACCAAGTTTCATGGTACAGTTAAGGGCAAGTATTTTTATTAGAAAAATTGTCTTGGGCACTTTGCTTTGTCTAGAAGGGAGTGTTCAGTATTAGAACCATTAAGACCATATTTTCTAAATAATGCTATATCAGTTGAAAAGGTCAGTCAGCAATTAATATTTGTCCCAGGCAATGTATCAGTATATAACATCAGAGTATTATAATAAATTATTATAATCAGCTCAAAAGGCTTAGATTCATTTATTAGAGTACACTGTCCTCTACTTCAGTATAATATACGAGTAAATGTAGTTAATATTCATTTCTAAGTTTCTTTTTATCCTGTTTTAACAAATATGACATTTTATATAACTGATTTAAAGCAGTCAGCCATTTTAAACTATTACAATGAACTTGAAAAATAATATTTTAGCAAGTTTTAAACTCTTATGTAAGTTATAAATATGTCAAGATCCAATAGAATAGCTTGCACACTTTTGATATATAATAACAAAATTTAATAAAATAGCACACTTTATTACTAAACTTATTCAATACTTGTATAAACCATTTTGCTTATTTAACTACACACATTAACTTGATTTAAAAGTATTTTTATTTTTTATCCTCCCATATTTTCAAATTTGTAATATATTGATTGTTTGAGAAACATATTGCTAAAAACTTTTTATGTTTCAAAGTAAATGTGTCCGATTGTTTGTGCAATAAGATATGTGTCTGTTTTCATTGTAATTAAAACTGCTAAATAAATTTGTTTAACCACCTCAGGTTCAGTTGCTATCCTTGGCAGATATTTTCATTTACCACTGCAAAAGCTCTAGGATTGTGTGGCCTATATTTGGTATAATATCATGTTCGGTAGTGTTATAAGCAAAGTTTTTAAGAATCCCACTAATATTATAAATTCGAAAGTTTGAATGTTTGGATATTTGGATGTTTGGAGGTTTGTCCTCGAATCACGATGAAACTGCTATACGGATTGTGCTGAAATTAGGAACAGGTATAACTTTTGGTCTGAATTAACATTTAGAGTGCTTTTTACCACCCATAACACATTCATTACACCAAATAAAGTCGAATTCAAATTGAAAAATTAGTTTGTTTACATTCGAATGTTATGATAAGAACGAAACGTAATAACGTTTCATACTTTTTTTTTTTTACTGAAAGTGACTGACAGAGCAAACAGGTACAAGTGTGCTCTTCAATATTTTGTATAAACTTAGTGGTTTTTTGGAACTGCCGAGGAAGTGTTTTACATCAAAGTGTAGTGTTTACAACCAGCTTCAAGTGTATGTGAGTAGTTCTAATAAAATCTGTGAATTAAATAAGATAAGGACAATTTAATCAAAGTTTCTTCATGGAAATACAAGAATGTTAATTGAATACAGATAAAGAATTATCAGAGATAAGACATCCTGACCTCTGGACTGTAGATAACCGAGCTCTGTAAACTGAGCTGAGCTGAGACTGGGCCTGAACAGGTATCACTGCCAACGGTCAACTACACCCAACTTTGTTTACAAACAAACTCACATCCTTGGAAGTGAACTATTTATTCCACCACTAGCTTTAATAATTTCATACAGTTATTGAATTTGCTATTTATTTATTTATTATTATTTATTTATTTATTTATTTTTAACTGTGTTTAAAATATGACAAGTAAAAAACAATTTTTTTGTGGGAAGTGTACAAGGGACATAAAGAAAGCTAAGTCCATATTATGTAGGGGAGCATGCTCTAAATGGTTTCATTTTAAATGTACTTCCTTAAGTAATGATGACTACAACAAAATCTACAAAACCAAAGAAAAATGGTACTGTGAGTCATGCTTATCTTCTGATATAGCTGAAGAGCTTGACTTGGAAACAAGTTTAATAGAAATAGATGTTACTCAGGAACTCGAGAATCAAATGGAAATCATAAACACCTTGAATGAGGATTTGAGGCAAGCACAGGAAGAAATACAAAAACTCAAAAACCATAGTGTACAGTTAGAATCCTTAGTTTAGAAAAAAGAAGAAACTATAATAAATTTAGAGAGAAAAATAAAGGAACAAAATCTTATAATTAAGGAGCCTCATTGGCCAAGTTTAACAACACGAGATAGAGAAAAATTACATGTTAGTCTTCCAATGGTTCATTCAACTCCAGAAAAAAGGTACACCAGAGTTGGAAAAAGAGCATGGAGTTCTAAAAAAAACCAAAATGTTGCTCCTCCATCAGTTGCAGACACTAAGAAATGTACAAAATTATATGAAAAAGAGCTATATAAATCACAAAATTCAAATTTTAATATAGTAACGCAAAACCGTTTTGAAGTTCTTTTATCTCAAGAAGAGGATGAAAAAGAAGGTGAACTAAAAGAAAACACTTCTGATGATGAGAGACCTGGCAAAAATAAGATTCTCCTCTGCGCTGATAGTCATGGTCGAAATTTAGCCTGGTATATGAACAACATACACTCCCTAACGGAATATGAAGCGGTGGGTTTTATAAATCCCGGGGGGAGATCAAAGCAAATTTTGAAGAAAAAGAATATTGAAGGGGAAAATTTAAACAAAAAAGACATTTTGGTACTCATGTGTGGGTCAAATGACATTGCTGGAAATGAGGCTGAAGAGGCTCTGTCAAACATATCTGACACATTGGACAACACAAAAAACACTAATGTCGTTCTAGTTGATCTGCCGACGCGATACGACTTGGTAAACTGGTCTTGTGTGAATCGAGCTGTATCAAGGACTAATCTGCGCTTGAAGGAGTTAGGCCAGAAATACTCACACGCTACAGTGGTTGATGTGAGTAAAGCAGAGAGACACTACCATACTCGTCACGGCCAACATCTCAACACCCGAGGGAAACAGTGGTTAGCAAAGCTGATAGCTGAAAAAATTCAACAAATCACAACAAGTGAGGCAGAGACAGTTCCAGCAACTCAGCAGTCAAGACAGCAAGTAGAAGAAGATCTTTCCTATTCAGGAAGTACTGCGTCGGAAAACTGCCAACCCTTGCAGCTGGGCAAGCATCCAGGTCGGACTACAGCGACAATAAATCCTTAAATATTTTTCATTTAAACATTCGATCCATTAGAAATAAGTTAGATTTGTTAGATTTATTTTTAAGTAGTTTGAATTGTCATATTGTAACACTAAGTGAGCACTGGCTTTATACTGAGGAAGCCTCCATGTATGTTCCATATGGTTTTAAGATAGGAAATATTAGTTGTAGGAAAATGTCACTAGGAGGAGGAAGTGTTATATTTGTCAAGCAGGATGTTGATTTCAAGACTATTGATGTGAATAGTTTTTGTATCGAAAGAACCTTTGAAGCAACAGCAGTGATTCTGTCTAGGGAAAACCTTGCCATAGTTACAGCTTACAGACCACCAGATTCTAATATAGACATTTTTCTTAATTCTTTGGACACACTTTTAACTTTTCTGTACAAAAAATATAAAAATTCAAAAATTGTTTTAACAGCAGATTTTAACATAAATATTGTAAAGGAATCATATGAAACAAATACATTTTTTAATGTTTTAAGATCTCGTAACCTGTACTGTCTGAATCAAGAAGCAACTAGAGGTAAAGCATGTATAGACAATATTGCCACAAATGTATCTAGAGAACATGTTGACTGTATAGTTGTAGAACCTCACTTATCGGATCACGCAGGGATTTTGGCAAAGTTTGGTTGTTTTAACCCAAAATTAAATGGTAATAAGGAAGTAAAATATGTTAGAAACCTTTCATATAATGCCACTTTAAATCTTAGGGAAAATTTAAAAGCTGTAGACTGGTCACATATTGGCAATTTTTCAGAGGTTGATCAAGCCTGTGATTACTTTATTGCTAATGTGACAAACTCTCTCAATGAGTTTTGTAAAGTGAAGCAGATTAAAACTAACGCTTTGAAAATCCCACACCATAAATGGTTTACATCAGAGTTAAGAAAATTTAGAGAGTTTGTGGTTGGCCTTTATGATAGGTTCAAAAGTAGCAAGGGTACACTTAATGAAAATTACCATAAGAAGGAATATTTAGGAGCTTTAAAAGAGTACAGGTCCAAAATTAAGCAAGAAAAAATAAAGTCAAATGAAAACTATATACAAAATGCCACAAATAAATGTAAAGCAGCCTGGAATGTAATAAAAGCAGAAACTAACCCTGGCAATAACAATAAATATGATCAGGCAGCAGGCATTCAATGTGATACATTTAATGACTATTTTGTTAATTTAGTAAGTAATCTAGACATAGGTAGTGGTTTAAACACTGGTGTATTGGAAAACAATGCAATAGAACTTACAAATAATTATGTCTTGAATTCTAATAGGGCAATAGAGATCTTTAGTTGGAAAGAAATTGTAGATAGTGACATTTTAAAATTGGTATCAAACCTGAGCTCATCAAGGAGCGAGGACTATTACGGGATATCTAACAAAGTGGTAAAGGACATCATAGACATAATTTTAAGACCTCTCACCTTTATTTTTAATATGATTCTGGAACAAGGTAAATATCCAAAAGCTTTTAAGATAAGTAAAGTTACACCCATTTATAAAAAAGGAGATAAACTTAATCCATCAAGTTATCGCCCAATTTCCTTGATACCAATATTTAGTAAAATTTTAGAAGGGTGTATAAAAATGCAACTAAATCTTTTCTTTGTACAAAATAATTTGTTCTGCGATCAACAATTTGGATTCATCTCTGGACGTAGTACTGTAAAAGCTGTAGAAAGAGTAGTGGAAAAAATTCTTTTAAATTTTGAAAGGAAGTTTCTGATGTCTGCAACACTGATAGATTTGTCAAAGGCCTTTGACTGTATTTCTCATGAATTAATAGTGAAAAAATTGTTTTGTTATGGTATTAAGAATAATGAACTAAATCTTTTCAAATCATTCCTTAGTTATAGAGAGCAAATGGTTGTACAAGGGCAAGACAAATCTAATTTTAGAGAAATAAAAGTGGGTGTCCCGCAAGGTTCAGTGTTAGGACCTTTACTCTTCGTTATTGCCATCAATGACTTAGCTTTTAATACACCGTGTACAACAATATTGTACGCTGACGATACCACTCTCTTAAATTTTGATCAAAGTCTTGATGAACTTGTTAAGTTAGAAAACCAGGCAGTTAAAAGGGCATTAGATTGGTTTGAGGCTAATAAACTTATGGTAAACAACAGCAAAACTGAAAACATAATTTTCTCTTTGAATCACACAATATATAAAGACATTAAGCCTGTAAAGCTTTTGGGAATGTATCTAGATAGTAGGTTAAGCTGGGATTATCACATTGAAGAACTGTGTAAAAAACTGGCAAGGGTAACCTATCTTTTGAGAAGGTTAAAAAACTGTGTATCAAGAAATATGCTAATTATGGCCTACTATGCATTTTTTCAATCTCATTTGCGTTATGGCATAACCCTATGGGGTAACTCTTGTAATTCCGAAAAAGTTTTTGTATGGCAAAAAAAAGCCCTTAGGATAATAAAAAATGTTGAACCTAGGGTGTCGTGTGTAGAAATTTTTAAAGAACTAGAAGTAATGACCCTTTATAATTTATATATATATTGCTGTTTAATTGGTGTTAAAGAGAGTCTTGAGTTGTTTAAAGTACGGCAGGAAGTACATAGATATCCAACTAGATCAAATTATTTTTTAGAATTGCCTCAAATAAAATTAGAGAAAACCAATAGAAGTCACATTAAAATGGAACTTAAATGTTTTAACAAATTACCTGAAAAGGCATGGACTGTACCCCTGCAAAGTTTTAAAAAAATAACAGAAAGGTGGTTTAAACAAAATGTTTTTTATTCAGTGAATGATTTTTTGAACTGTGATATTAGTAGCCTAAGATTTTAAATTATTTATTCATTTATTTATGGTATTTTTAACTGTGTGTAGATTCAACTTTTAAACTCTACATTAACTTTAGTAAATAATTTATGTACTTAGTTTAGTTTATTTATTGACTGTCATATTTATTTAATTGACCTACATGATAAATATGTGCCTAATATGTATTTTTTAAGGTTTATATGCTATGATCATTGTAGATAATTAGCTATGACTTTGTCAATTGCATTTCTATGGATTGCCTAACGACAATAAAAACCTTGAATCTTGAATCTTGAATAATTCAAATTAAACTGGCACTAAACAGCTGTTGACAGCTATAATTCGACAAACTTTCTGAAACATCTGTTTACATTGCTAACAAAAATAAAAAGATAATGGCGGGCGACTTATTATGCCAAAACACCGGGGGTGAATTTAAATGACCAGAACAGACCCATATAGACCGCAGCAACTTTTTAGTTGTACGATACACTTTCATCATTGGGATAAAAAGGCTAACTCTTATTGTTACTGAAGCCATCGAAGAACTTCAATAAATTATCATGGAATGTGGGAGGGAAATACTAATCTTATAAAAACTGTTTCACTTTATGACTTCAGGATCCCTAACCTCTGTTCTTTAAACTTAAATCTAAATTGGATCAGGAGATTGGAATAGCTTTAAGTGACTATCGATTATCTCTAGACTGTTTATTATGTCATAGATATATTGTCCAGTTTTTCAACAGAAAATTGTGTGTGAAGCCGCGGGTAACTGCTAGTCAAACTATAATCTAAGTTTCACACTGGCTTGTAGAAATATTATATTGTAAATTTTCAGCTGATTTTTATACACACTTGACAAGTGGAATATTCAAACATTCTAGAGACTAATACAGCATTAAATGCCAACAAAATGTATTTACAATGTATTTTTTAGTACTCACCAGTAAGTGGGGCACGGTAAACATCAGCACTTTTAGATTTTCTTGGATTAATAGATTGTATTAATACTTTCTGTTTTTTATTTCTATTTTTTATTTCATGCACCTGTACCTTCTGAGCATTTAACTCTTCAGCTGTCATCTGATGGTTGTCACTAATATCAACAGTTATTTTCGGTGAGAGGTGTTCTTGTTTAGTTCGAGGCTGTCGGATGTAAATAACGATGTCCCCATCATTTTTATCAATGGGCATACTGTTGGGTTGAACCAAAGGTGAATTTTGATCTTCTTGCTGAGGAGATACCCTTTGAACAAACTGTTGATGAAGCATTTGTGATTTGTTTTTGATAGAGTCATACTCTTCACTTAATGACACAATTTGAAACATGCCTCCACCTTCAGACGGACCTGGTTCAACCACATTCATTGATACATCTTTTGTAGGTTCATTTTCAATCTCTGGACATTTAAGTTCTTGTTTTATAGGGTCCTTGGGTTTTTCAAATGATGGAATTTTGTATTCATTAGATGAACCTGGCTGGGAAGGATGTCTTAATCCACTAAATGCTACATAGTGTTTTTTATTTGATTTTGTCTTTTCATCTTCTTTAACACTTTCATAGTATTCTTCACTAATAAATTTATTAGTATTATTATTGTTTTTCCTATCTTGAGCTACCTTATATTCTTCTTGATTAATGGCTGTTATTCCATAGTGCCCAGGAGTCAAAGCATGGAGCATGAGGGAAGAATTTTGTTGCATATATGAACCAACAATTATTTTTATTTTTCTTTCTGACGATTTTTCTGAATTAATGTCATAGCTATTAGAATCTTGTACTCCTGGAAAATTATTATCAGTAGGTGTTAATGGTTGTGAATGTTTCTCTTTCTCAGGCATAGATACAATTTTCTTTCCTTTAAATCCTAAATTTTTGTACACTTGCTTTTCTTCTTTACTTGTATAATGTTGTTTGGATATTGAACTTATTTCTGAATATTCATATTTCTCAAAAATGTCAGGAGGAGCCTGATTTAAATTATTTGACATTTGTCTATCTTTTTCTTGCTTTTGAATTTCTGTCCCATTATTGATTGGCTTTTCCTCTGGTTTTTTTGATATAACAGTTCCGGTGTCTGAAGATTGTATTTGTTGTCTCTGAATCAATTTTCTATTATCTTCTTCACTTAAATGTTCTTTACTTGTGTAGTTAACATCTTGTACACCCTCAGGACCTTTTTCATCAGTGCTCCTGTTATTTGATATATTGCTTGGTTTAGATACTTCCCCTTGATCTTTCGTAGATCTAGTATCAGCTTGCTTCGACTCTATCGCAGAAGGTTGATTTAATACTGCTTTCCCATTTATTTTTTTAAACATCATAAATGTTTTATTAGTTGTAACTATTGATGATATTTCTTCTAAAGTTTCAGTCATAATTTCATATGGTTGTTGGGGATCAACAGGATAAGCTTCATATTCAACTAAAGGTGGTTTAGGAATTCTAGTTACGTAGCGAGGTCCAGGTATTTCAACCTTATCCAATATCATTGGTTCCTGTAATGGTAACTTTTTATCACTAGTGGTTTTACTGGTAAGTTTGTACATTTCATCCCTCCCACGAACAGTTGTGATGGTTTTTCCTTGTACTTTTTTAGTTGTATGAACTTCATTTTGTTCTTCTAATGTCTCCTCATATTCAAATTCACTGTTGTTACATTTGTTCTGATTATTTTCCAGAACTTTTTTAGGGTTATAAGCTACAGCATCAGTTTTTTGTCCAGTAACCTGAGTACTCGGTGATGTTTTATTTTCAATTACTCCCCTAGTGATTTGTTTTGGCATAGAAGACTTTGGAAAAGAATTGTTTGCATCTGAATGTTCCTCAGAACTCTTTTCTGGAATCTCTTGATTTTGGCCTTTAAAGTTTTTCTTATATTTCGAATGTTCAATATGGTTGTTTCTTGAGCTTTGTTTTCCATATGCATACCTATTATAATTCGATTGATCATACTCATGGCTTACTAGTTCTTTATCACATTGGTAATCAAGTTTACTTTTGGGAGGAACTTCAGTATCTGTTAATTTTTGTATTCCTGTGACTTTACTAAATCCAGAACTGTCCATAACTTGTGATGTCCTTTCTGTTGAATTTGTTTGAGCTCCAACTAAAGTTTTGTTCAGTTCTAATAAATTATGTTTTAGAGTGCCCTGTATATTTTGCTCAGTGTCAGTTTTGTTGACATTGTTAATGTTAGGATTATTTGAATTATCTACGCTGTATCTTTGAATAACTGGTTGAAATTGTTGAAAAGTTTGTTTTTTTGATTTATAATAAGTTGATGACTGTTCATTGCTTGATTCTTCATATGTTTCTTCTACACCATGAAGTTTGTTATTTTGTAATGCATTATCTTGTGCCTTTTGATTGTTGTTTGTTTCTGACACATCAATTGTTTTCATTATTTTATTATCATGGTATTCCACTTTATGTCGAATTTGAGCTTGTCCTTTAATTTGTTGATCTAAGCTTATATTCTGACAAATTACAGTTGATGGTTGTGTTTTATTAGGTGGTTCTTTTACATAAATCTGTGGTTCAGGATGTTTACTTTTAACTAAGTTATAATTAATTTGTTTTTCAGTATCATTTTTGTGAGGACTAATAGCTTCAATCTGTTTACTTTGAAATAAAACTTCAGTTGATTGACTCTTGCCCACTGTCCCTGTTATTGTATTCTCTATTATGTGTAAATCTTCATCTGGTTCTTTTTTCCCATGATAAACATTTATTTTTTGAGTCAAATTTGAATCTTTAATTTCTTTATGGTAAATTGCACCAGATTTCTTTTTTGTAACATTTTCAAAATTTCCTGTTGTATCTGGATTAACAAGCTTATTTTGTGTTTCTGCTTCGTTTGATAAAGGTTTTTGTAACTGCACATCTTGACTTGGAGGAAGCTGTTTTGATCCATTTCTTTTCAGATTTGGATGTAGCTGTTGTGTATTATTACTCTTTACATTTTGATGCTTCTTGATGACTACTTGAGTTTTTTTGCTCTCTTTATGCTCTTTTTCCATGTAATTTTCATAATAGTCATCCATAAAACTCTGCAGACTATGTATATCTTCAGAATTACTGTTTGAATCCTTTTTATTTTCTTCATTTATTGGTTTAGCATAATATACATTTTCCATAACTTCTGGTGTTTGTTTTTCTCCATAACATTGTTTAATATCTAAAGAAGTTTTTGTGGGTTCAATGTAGTTTTTCTTTTCTGCAGGTGATATTTTAGTAACAATATATTTTGGTATTTTACTTCCCTTTTTCTTGTACCCTGGCTTCCTGTGATCAGACACTATTGTTCGCACCACCAAACTTACCCTGCAATGAGGGTCATCTTCATCTTCTCTTTGCTGTGGTCTCTTATTTTCCTTTCGAGGATTTAGTACATAGTTTCCAGTATCATGAGATGTAGGCACAGGATAAAAAGGAATATTTTCTTTGGAATATAATTCCTTTTTTGTTTTTTCCACATGATCTTTTTCTGTATAGTATTCATTCTGATAAAATCCTTGGTAGGCTGGTTTGATATGATCATTTACTCTTTGTTGCTTAGTGGTTTTTAAATCATTTTCATCTGTTTTTAAAAGTGCTTGCCCAGTATATTTATTCTTATTGTTGTCATTATTGTAATTTGGATAATTTTGGACTACATCTGGTTGATACTCTTTCAAAGTCGGAATCTGTCCTACTACTTTATAGTATGGGGTTGTTTTTTGAATTTGATGGACCAAAAAGTGTTTTCTCTGAGTATCTTCTCGTGAAATTTCTTTTTCCTCTTCATTCATATAATATCTGTCACAACCTTTCAACTTTGTGTTTGATTGGCTGTGATGTGCTGAGGTATCTTGCTTAGGAGTTATAGAGGCTTTTTGATTTTCTGTCCATAAGTTGTCTCGAATTGGATCATATTGGCCGTTTTTTTTGTTTGTATTGTACCTACCATCAGGTCCTTCAAATCGTTTAATAGTAACTTTTTTACCTTTCTTTGCACTTTTTGATATTTCCTCATGGATAGTTTCATATTCGTATTCATCCATATTAGGATTATATATTGTATTTATCTGATCTCTATATGGTTTTTGTTTTCCTTCTTTCTTAACAACAAAATCAGAATCTCTGTTGGTTACAGCCAATTCCGAGCTGAAGTTGGTTATGGGTGGTCCAGAAAGGTTAGTATGTTCCTGTTTTACGGTCAGATAACCTCCTGTACTTGTCAGGGATGGGGCACTGTAAGTAGGATGAACTGATGAGCGGCCACTCAATAACATACATGCCTGTTCAACAGAACGATCGGCCTGCCTCACCAAGTTGGACTTACGTTTCAAGTGGAGTTCAGATCCTCTGGTGGATACAATTGAGTAAACCGCTTCTGATGGAGAATACCTAGCTTTACAATTGTGTTTACAAGTGGTAACGTTTACGTTAGTGATAACTTTCTGCCTTTTAGAGTTATCTTTATACTTCATTTCTGTTTTGACAGTTACTCTTGAGTCATCTGCACTGTTCCCTAAATCAATACAGGACTCCTCTACTGATGTATCACCCTCATTGACTTTAAAAGGACGTCCCACATTGATGTTGGCAGCGTGTTTCGTTCGTTTAGGAATTGGACACACTTTACAATTCTCATACTCGTTGTCCTCCAATGCAGCGAGAGACTTATACTCCGCATTCCTGATGTCGATGGACTCATCTGACTCTAGATAAATCTCGCTCTGCACAGCCTGACGGGAGACACCATACATTGTGACGTTTGTCCTCTCTGATGGTGACACTAGGAATAGAGATCTGCCAGACAAAGGCTGAGGTTTGCTGGAGTTTGTGAGTAGTAATTCACCCTCCGGATCGTGCAGCTGCCGAAACTCCTTCAACTGCAATTATGTCAGACAATTCTATGACAAGCGGAGTAAGTTTTTCAACTTAGGACAGCAGAAATAGGTCATTTAGAGTACAGTTCATCACACTTTTTGGATAATTGAAGCTAGTATTTAACATTTAATATTAAACCAGCACCATAGGTTGTCACATAGCTTATTTATTTCTAGGTTGGAAGATGTAATCATGGATAAAATATACTCTATTCATCTTGTTCTTTGATCACTAAATTTCTATCTTTAAAAATAACGTTACAGAATTTTTTATGTAGTTTATAATTTTACCATTTACGAAATGAAGGATTCTTTTATTGGCACATAGTAAATTTTAATAGCAAATAAAAGCAATATATATATATATATATATATATATATATATATATATATATATATATAAAACACCATGTTAAAATATTTTGAAGACAATCAACATTTTAAAATATTTCATCTTCATTGCAGAGTACATCTTAAGATTTTTGGATTTACATTGACTGAAGATGGTTCAATGAGTATTAAATATTTGAAGTTTTTAATTGAGTTAACAACACAGTGTGAGACAGAAAACTTGAATGATAGTTATTCCATGTAGTTCTATTTTTACATTTCATAAAGGATTAGCCTTCCATACTCACCCCACCAAATATGAATGTAAATTTTGATTTTGAAAATAATTTAGATTGTTACAAAACTTGTCAATATTTCACGTAAACACAACATGTGTTATATTTTCCTTTAAAAGATAGAGTAGAGTATAGCCAAAACCTATGATATTTATCTAATACAGGGTATGTTAAAAAGTCCAGAAATTTTAATTAAAAAAATATATATTTATTTGTCTACATATTAATGTTGTTATCTTCAAAATAATTCCCATTAGATATGGGAAAGCACTTATGCCAGTGCTTCTTCCAATCCTTGAAACACTCAACTCAATCTTTGGTGGCGTCTTACAACTAGTTTTGTTCAAAATGCAACAATTTTGAAACAAATTTTGCTACTATACGGGCTTGAAATTTACTCTTGGTCTTGATATTTTAATTGAAATTTAAGTTTTCTCATAACTGTCGTAATTTATTTTTGATTTGTTTAGTCTACTGAGTGCTATCTATTTTATTACAGAATACAATTTTTGAATCTTTGAGCTAAACATTCAGTCTGAACACTATCTATATGCGGTTGAAATAACATATCACTCTAGTATTGCACTGGTATTTATGACTCTCCCCCATCACAAATATACCTAATGGGTCACTAGTGGCTGTTTCAGATTTTTATAAAGACCTTTAAGAAAAGTAATATTACTTATGGTAGTCATTTCTTTATAGTACCCAAGAGCAATAAGGGGAGTCTACAATACACATTACTCATAGGTCTGGACTCTTCGTACTTGTATTTCAAAATTTCAATTTTCTAACATCCTCTGTAATTCTTTTTCCTTAATACCTAAACCTGACTCAATCATGAATTTCCTTCTTTGATACTAAATCTTAAATCTATTAAGAGTCCATGTTTTACACAAGCCTATAGTTATATGGGATTGGGGTGTATTTGCCTTGGGGAAGAACCTCAAAGGAACTCTGGACGAGACCCAATTACTTAGCATATTCTTGGATTACGTTTAATGACTTAATATATAGCTTTAAGCTTTTGGCGACTGTCACAGACTATACTGTCTACTACCACTACCCAAGGTTGTAATGAGAGACATTGCCTGATTTTAAATTAAAAATTGAACTTATGAAGACTAAAATGTGAGTCACAACATTTAATTATGCTTGTATTTTAAGTAAATAATATTAATTACTTGCATGTTGAGTTAACTTTGTTGTTGTTCTTACAGTATAATAAATCATAAAACTGTAAGATCTTTATACTTTTTTTGAATAATGAGGGGGTAGCCTGGGTGTGGTCTGAAAATCTCTATACTGCCATGGTTAACTTCAGCTTAAACCTTAAAATTGCAATCTGACCTGTTGAGCGGATATGGGAAGGACATTTCGGCTGATGAACCAGAGGATGCGGTATTGCCCCTTGGGTGAACCGACCGCCCCCCAGTAAAGGAAGTAGTCGTTGGTGAATGGGTGTACGATCTCAGACAGGGGAGTAGGACACAATCTAGCACAACATTTGCATCTCTGGATGAACTGAAGGACTGCTGTCAGCTGGTCGAGCTGTATGTTTCGCTCCTCCCTCAACTGGAATTCATTTCATTATTCAACCAAAAATAATTATGATGTTTCACAATATTGTTTAATTAGGTAAAGTTAAAATAATTAAATTTACCCTATAAAATTGGACTCCATGAGTCAAGTAATAGACATACCTCACCTTTCCATTAGTGGTGTAGTAAATCCATATGCTGTGACAACTTAATTTTTTGACCAGCTGATCAATATGGCCAGAGTAAAGAATGTTAGCATGAGAAGATTGAATAAAATACAAGGTGCTCAAAAAGTCCCAAAATGATTAAATATTTTTGAAACTATTTAAGATAGAGCAGCAAAACTTGGTACAGACTTACTGGACAAAAAAATTTGATTTAACATATATCCAGTGGACCTGCTACTTCCTCAGGGGTACAGCCCACAAGGAGTTAGAAGAAAATTTTAAATTAAGGATTCAAATAACCATTAGTGAAATAGCAGACCCGGTCCTGCCTACACAACTCCACAGGCATGTTGTTTCTTTGTCTATGTTCAATCCTACATTTGAGTGATGTTAAAAAATTTTAATTGAAAAACTGATGAGTGGAAGCAAAATTTGTTCTGAGTCTGGTGACTGAGAATCAAAAACACATCCAACTTCAGATTAGGCAGAAGCTTCTTTAATGACAAATAATGGCGGTCAAATATTTTTTTAATGTTATTGGGAACAAGACATGAATATAAGGGTATGATGTGGAAATATATGTTCAATCATCACAACAGAAGATAAAATATTCTCTACATCCAAATAAGTAAAGTCCTTGACAAGTCACAAACCCAATGTTAAGATCATTCTAATGGGTTACTTAGACTGAAAGGTTAAACTATTTCATGAACTATTTCTAGTAGTTGATGCAATTAATAGTTTTTGCTGCTATCTTGTAAACCATGATACATTTGTATGAGACTGTAAGAAGGAAGATTTGAGTGAAGCCAAGTGGGGAGAGAGCACCATGACAAAGCACTCTATCAATTTTGTTTTCCTCATTCATAATTGTATAAAAATTTCACTACTGTCATTTTACAGTCCCCTTATTCACCAAAACTAGTCCTGTGTTTATTTCCTGTTTCCAAAACCAAAGAGGCCATTGAAAGAATGGAGATTTTGCCCAGCTGATGAATTAAAGAAAAATCCTGTAGGAGCTAAACAGCATTACAGTACAACAGATAAGTTTTCAGAGTCCAATTTCCATTTCCAGCAATAAGAATGGAAATGAGATATATCCATAACTTCACAATAAGAACACTTTGAAGCAGACATGACCTAATTTATTGTATCTTTTGTAAATAAATTTGTTGTAAATCAATCCTGGAACATTTTTACCATCCCATGTAACTGTTTTAGACAAAAAATAATATAATTCTGTGTCAGAAAAATGTTATATTTTTAATTCTTAAAATGCTTATTTTCTTATTGACAAAACAAATTCTAACCCTTAATATTTTAACAAAATATTAAGAATAATTCTCATCTTCTAAATTTTCAGTTAAGGTATTAATTAAGATATTAATATCTTCAAAGGATTCATACAGAGATTTGTTTCGTTGGGGTAGAAATCTTCATTGGTCACTCTCAAGGCAGTAGGATGCTGCTGAGAACTTAAATGGCCATTATATTAAAGTAATCGGTAAAGCAGCTCTATAACAAATTGATGTAATGGAGAGTGAGCAATGAAGATTTCTACCCCAATGAAACATATCATTGTATGAATCCTTTGAAGACATGAACCTTAACTGAAAATTTAAAGGGTGAGAACTACTCTGTAATATCTAGTTATACCACAATATTTTTCACAATAAAACTCCTAATAGCTTATAGAATTTATTATATATTTATTTATCTGTTGGAAATATTTGTATCCCACGTTGTATATAATTTTTCCTTATTGTTGAGTGTTTGATAACCTTATAAAACATCACTGAAAAATTACTTTTGTATATATGATAAATGAACATGCCTAATGTAACTTCAAATTAGTTTAAATACAACTAAAATCCATAATTACAACATTATAATAGTTACAACACTGTGCAAATATAGGCAGTATTGGCTAATAAAAAATACAAATTATATGCATACATGGTTAATATAACTGAATTAAATTTAATTGTATAAATCTTCATATCATCAAATGTTGAAATCACACTATAACACGAATGGTCCAAATAAAATCTGTTACAGATAAATTCTTCAACTTACAGCAAATAAATGAACCATAACTGCGATTCCATCTTTGCTTTCCAATGCTTCACCCAAGGTTGTATAGTCTTTTTTCAGATGAATGACATGCATCTCCAAAGGATATCTAAAGAATTAAAAAATATCATTTTTTTGTAATAAAATAAATTCACAAAAAATGTATATTCCTAAAATTTTGTTTTTCTGTATATTTTAAACAGTTAATATCTTGAATTTTTATATGAAATGAGCAGCAAGCTTTTACAATAATAAGAAAAATTCAAAATAAAAGGCTTATAATTTTTTTCTGTATAAGGAATGTGAAATATTTCTTCTAGTGATGTATTAATGCACCATTTGGGCATATCTATTGTCCAAAGTCAGATTGGCTTATAAACTCATACAAAGCATTATAAAATACAAAACAACAAACCCCAAGTTTAGATGTACTCGATTTATAAAAATATCAGTTATTGTAAATACTACTACTGCTGAGGTAGTTTGTAATTTTCTTTCTGAAGCTCTGTGTAGTTAGCAAAATGAAAATATGAAACCTTCACAGACATCAAAGATTTCATATTGGACAAACTATTTCGTTTTATCTGTATTGTACTAAAATGTATACAAATGAGTGTATAAAATTGTGTATACACCTTAAAGACTGCTCTGCAAGCCTTTAAAACTAATTAAGCTGATTTAGTAACTTATCCAAGACATGAGATGAATAAGTGCAATCATTATATCAGATTTGGTGGGCATTGATTGAGAACAAGGATGTAACCAGCAAGGGGGTTCAAGGAGTCCGGACTTCCCCCAAATTTTATTTTTTTTAAATTATTCTTAAATCAGTATTACTGACATGCACTTCTGAAAGATCGTTCTCAACAAAGAAACGGGCCAAGAACATTTTAAGGAACATAATGTGGCCTTACTCTTTGTCCATTATGGGAAAATACCAGTTGTCTGGACCCCCCAAAATGTGTTCCTGGCTACATTCTTGGTTGAGAATGATGTAAATAATCTCTCACAATTTTGTGTTACATTGTATAACCATTTATACTAAACATTTTTTAGTAACACTTAAAATTTAATATTGAACAGGAATTGTAAAACATAATTAGAAGCATGTTATTGTTATTTTTACAAGCAAATATTTGAAAATTCCATATAAACTTCTAACAGGAAGTTAATATTAACCCTTTACAATCTAAGGGTAGTAATAAAAACAAGACTAAAGAAAAAGACACATCACCTGATGCCATCGACAGCATGGCCACTGCCAGTTTCGTTGTGTTCACCCCAGTGGAAGTGTATCTGTGAGAAGACGTAGTTATCTGTCAACGGCCCTGAAGATATGTAGGGCATCTCATGTTCATACTTTGCATGGATCATTACTATAAGGACAAATTTGTTATGAGTAAAAATGAACAGAGTGATTAAACTGCTTCTCTGCTAATCTCATAACATTTGTGAGTATAGAAGGGAAAATTGAGAAATATTTATACATTAATGAATTTATCCTATTTTTTCATTAATTCAAAATTTGTTTGGAAGATATGTTTTACCTTTACTATTTTATTAGGTATTTAAAACGTTAAAAGTTAGATTGAACTATTTTATAAATATTCATGTCTCAGTTACATTTGAGATTAACTCATTTAAAAAGAGGAAATTATGGGTAAATGATACTCAAAGTTGAAAGCTCTGTTAGAATATAGAGAAAACTCTGTACAGTACAAATGTGAATCTCTTACAAGAATGTGAAAACATCTATGTTATTTGATATCCCTGAATTCTTTTTGTGTTATGACACTCTGATTTTCTTCCTTTCCAACAGTGTAACACAAAGAACTACAAAAAGGGTTACCACTGTAAAGCTATGCAATTGGCCAGATTTAATATTGTATTTATTTCTTATTGTTCACAATACAATGTCTAATAAACGCCTTCAAATATTCATATTTAATAGAACAATAGTTGGTACAATTGTTTTTAGCATCTATTGACTGAACAGTGAGGCTTTAAATCTTAAGATTTTAATTGTGATAGCAATGTTACAACACAGAGTGAACTGGAAAACTTAGATGATAGTTATATCACAGGCTGTGTAAGCCTAAGATCTGAGATTAAAAAGAGAAACCACCAATTTTAAAATTAAAGTAAAGGAATATAAACAAGTGACAACATAATAAGGAATACACGTTTTCTCTTTTTTTAATTGACATATACATTTCACAAGACACTTATATTACCAGAGACTACTAGGTTAGATACGAGTGTTGCATCATTCAGTTATAATGGCAAAAGATTTACTTTTTGGAGACAATTATAGTTATGTGGTTTACACAATATCTAGAATAAAAAATGTAGGAAAATGTATCACTACTTTTAATGGTATTTAAATCTCTGAGGTATTAAATTCTATTAAGTTTTCTAAAAACACTTTTTTCTTTTTAGATAAAAACCATTATTTTTGGAGTGAAAACCATCATTGAGATTGAAAATTTAAAAAAGTAAAGGAGCCTTAACAAGTGGAACATAAGTACCTGTAAATCCTGTGTTCTGGACCAACATGGAGGTGGGGGTAGAGTAGTAGTGGGCCCAGTTGAGAGGGGGTAGCTGTACAAGAGTGGCTTCTCTGATGGATAAGTTAATAGGAGACAGCTTCTCTCCATCTCTGTCTGACGCCTGCTGCACTCGCTGGATGGCTGCAACTTGCTTCTTGTCTGGCCATCATTTACATTAAGAAAGTGAATATAAAATAGTCCTTCAGGCTCAGTTGGAAGAAGTAGGTAGATTTTTTGACAATTGAAATATTAATATGGCTTATTTTTACAAATGCAGGATTCCTACTACATTTGTATAAAAACAATTTTTCACTGGGCCTATAAATACCAGAGTGTTTTTAGCTTGAACGGCCACCTTATTGAAAGAAAATGGAGTACCAAGCTAGCCTATGAACTTAGCCGAGATATTTATTGGATCAAGTTTGAACTTTTTATTGTTATATTGTTTGTTTTAGCAGTTATTACAAGTTTAGCAATTGTTATATGTATTAGAAAACATTTTTTTTTTAATTTTTGTATAGATCTATAAATAATGGAGTTGTGAATGTTTTACAAATTCAACCGGCCACCATATAGGAACAAAATGGAGTACTGAGCTGGCCAACAAACTTACTTTGGAACTAGGGGTGGTTTTGAGCTCTGGGGAACATGAAGTTATGCAGAAATGTTCCTAAAATACTGAGGACAATTATTGCAATAGTCCTATGTGTCTACAAAATCCATGGACAAACTATAATAACATTTTCCAGCAATGATTGGCTACGAGATTGCTGAGAAACCAAATGATGCTCACAGCTAAATACGCCTATAGTTCAAATTCAATAAGGTAGTCAGTGGTCGTTTTCATGTATTGTTCATCATTCCTTACTTTACATGTCTACAATTCTTTTTGACCATTACAAAACTTAACTCAATAACAGTTAGAATTAATTTCTAGTAATTGTTACTGAACCTTATTTTTAGATAACCTTACTTACTTATGGTAACAGTTAAGAATGTAAATTTCACCCTGAAACTATTTCACTCACATATCGCTCCGAGATCTCATACTGGTTTACAATATTGTTGCCCAATCAACCTTGTATTAAAAATTTCAATGATTTACATTAAATGTCTATGAAAATTCTTTCCAGAAAATTACATATTTTATTTTTAAATTCGACACTCAGGTTCATTGTGACATATTTTTTTTAGTATAAAATGTAATTTTTATGTGTATGGTATAACTGTGTGTGTGTGTGTGTGTGTGTGTGTGTGTGTGTGTGTGTGTGTGTGTGTGTGTGTGTGTGTGTGTGTGTGTGTGTGTGTGTGTGTGTGTGTGTGTGTGTGTGTGTGTGTGTGTTTTATTGAACATCTTCCCAATATTTCACTGAAATAGTTGAAACCGTAATTGAATCTGTTATGTAATGAATAAACAACAAATCAACTCTGAAAATAGGTCCAGAAAACCATATAAAATTTAAAAGTAGCCTATGTAAACTAATTTTTAATATTTACAGTTAGATGACAGATTTTGATTGAGATAAAAATTTACTTTCTATAATAATCATAATACGTGGCACTAGTATCCTCTTCAGGTAAGTTGGCACATTTAATGACACAATGGACACAGTTTGAAAGAAATACTGCACTTTAGTGGAACAAACCTACACATACTTCCAAAATGTTGTTATATGTTTAAATTTCTTGAGTTAGTAAACAGAATTTGGTATTCTATTTTCAATTACCTTTTTGAATATTTTATTTCATGTTTTAGACAAAGAATAGAATGCTTTAACTTCAATCAATGGGAATATAGATTTTATCATGTCTTGCATATTTAGACAGACTTTAGATGCACATTAATGAACTTTGATAAAATTCTTTCTTAGCCTATTGAAACTTTTTGAAGAATGCCATGGGAACTAAAACTTAACTATGAACCTATTTTGGTCCCCAACATATTGAATCTACTGGCCCTTCGAATGTACTGAAAGGCAACAGTTAGGACTTAGCCCTTTGACTAACTTAACCGAATCTGGGGAAGTGGACCATGTAGGTCTACCTAGTGGTGTTTCCTTAAACAGCCTGAAGATATTATATGGTAATGTACAATGCATTACAAACAAATTGACTGATTTAGAAGTTGTTACCAGTTTGGAAAATATAAATGTTTTGTGTGTTAATGAACACTGGCTATCCCAGGACAATTGTTACTTGTACCCTCTAGCTGGTTTCAAGCTGGCCTCAATCTATTGTAGGCCGCAGAGAATGCATGGTGGTGTTTCTATCTACGTGCAGGATGCTTTGGAGTATTATGAACTCGATGTTAGCACTTTTTGCATAGAAATGAATTTTGAGGTATGTGCCATTAGACTTTTTACTACTAAGGTTATTGTAATATCGTTGTATATACCCAGCGGTAGTAATGTTGGAATATTCTTAGACCAACTTGATTTATTTTTGGAATATTTGCAAAAATTTAAGTGTAGTATTGTTCTGTGTGGAGATTTTAACATTGAAGCTTGTGGAAATGAACAGAATACTCTTAGACTCCACAATTTGTTAAGAACAGCTGGGCTCTATTGCACAAATTTCAAACCAACAAGAGGCCTATCCTGTATTGACTATATTGTCACTAACATTGTAAACTCTGATTACATGGTGAAAGTTCATGATTGCCAAATATCGGACCATTATTTTTTGAGTATTGAACTGTCTATTTTGTGTAAAATCAAACCAGACATTAAGGCTAATGAGGGTCTTGATGAAATTAGCTTTCGACCTCTACCATCTTTGAAGGTCATGGATTTTAAACAGTGCTTGAACGGCTTCGACTGGGCTTTTTTGTTGGGTGGCCTTAGCTGTGAAGATATGTTTAATAAATTTAATGACATGTTCATTTACTGGTTAAATATCTTTTTGCCTGTAAAACATAAGAAAAGTACCATTAACATCCCTAAAACTAAATGTCAACGATGGTATACAGCAGAATTGGCCGCATTGAAAGATGAGGTTATGAGCTCCTTTAGACGATCTTGTACTACTGGTCTGCTCTCTGATAGAAAGGTCTACATAAAAGCCAAAAAGCTTTATAGAGCTGAAATAATTGAAGCTAAGAAAAGTAGTTATGCTAACTTTATTCTCAACTCAGACAACACATGTAGAGCAGCTTGGCAGGTTGTGAAGAGCGAGCTGGGCTCAAACAGTGTCTATCACGATATTCCAGCTGCCGATGTTTTTGCCAACTTCTTTTTGGAGGCCGTAAATAATGTGAGGCAGAGTATCCCTCAAGTGGATACTGCAGAAGCCGATCTCGTGCAAGTCGCAACCCCTCAGATTTCCTTCAAATGGAGTACTGTCTCTTCTATGGACATATGTAATATAGTAGCCAAAATGAAACCAAAGAGAAGCTGTGATATATATGGTATATCTTCTGTAGTACTTAAGAATGTAATTGATGTAATTTCTTTTCCTTTAGCCTTATGTATAAATGCCAGTCTACTCGAAGGTATTTTCCCATCCAAGCTTAAAGTTTCTAAAGTAGTGCCAATATTTAAAAAAGGTGATAAGGATGAGGTCAGTAACTATAGACCGATCTCTCTGGTACCTATTTTTGCTAGTCTACGAATCAGTAATGAAATTGCAGTTAAGCACTTTTTTTGAGCACAATAAGTTGTTTACCAATAGTCAATATGGTTTTAGATCTGGACTGTCCACGGTGGACGTGGTCGGGGATTTGGTGTCCTATGTGCTCTACAGTTTTGAGAGAGGATATAACACCAGTGCGGTACTTTGCGACCTTTCTAAGGCCTTTGACTGCGTTGACCGGGATATTCTGCTGAAAAAGCTAGAACACTATGGTATAATTGGCTGTGAAAATTCACTGTTTAACTCTTACCTCAGCAATCGGCTTCAAAAAGTTTATTCAAAAGGCAGTTTCTCAGATTATGCTGAGGTACCCTTTGGTGTACCACAGGGGTCGGTATTGGGTCCACTTTTGTTTCTTGTTATGATAAATGATCTTGACAAAAACATTAACTGTAAAACCATAATGTTTGCAGATGATGTCACTCTTTTGACTTCTAGAACTGATGTAAATGTTCCTAATTTAATTGAGCAGGCTGATGCTTGGTATAGAGCAAATATGTTTGATCTAAATCATGACAAGACCCAGCGTATTTTATTTACTCTAAAGGCAAATGATAGGAAATGTGATTTTACTCAAAGTGTGAAGCTGCTTGGGATTTTTTTTGGATCCCAAGTTATCCTGGCATGTGCATGTAGAGCATGTTTAAAAAAAATTAAGTAGAGTTGTATTTTTGTTAAGACATTTAAGACCGTTGGTTTCTAAAGACCATTTAAAAATGGTATATCACGCTTTATTTCAAAGTATCTTCTCATATGGTTTGCTTTTGTGGGGGAATACTTGTAGAGTAAACAGTATTTTGTTAGTACAAAAGAAAGCTATCAGAATTATTGCAAAAGCTGATTTCAGATCTCACTGCAGACCACTATTTATCCAAGAGGGTATTCTGACTATCGTTAATATGTTTATTTTTCTCTGCTTGCAGCATGTAAAGAAAAACCATCCCCACACCACACTAAAAAGTAATGTACATAAACATAACACAAGAAACAGTAGCCAAATTGCTAGACATTTCACCAGGCTCTCTAAAGTACTAAATGCTCATGAGGTTGTACGTATAAAGCTTTTTAACTGTTTGTCTCAGAGTGCTCAGCATTTAGTTTTATAAGATTTAAGAAAATAATGCATGCCTGGTTGATTGCAAATCCGTTCTATAGGCTGTGCGAGTTTTATGAATCAAATGTTGCAGATGTAGACTTTGTGTAAATATCCTCTTTTTTAGATGTTTTAATGCTTGTACAGTTTGACTTGTTTTACATAAACATTGTTGTTATTTTATATATTATTTGCTTGTATTTTTTTACTTGCTTTGCATGCAATGAAATGCACTATTGTTTTAAGATGTTTATCTTTATTATAGTTGTTTTATGACTGACAAGATCTGATGCATGTTTATGTCCTTGAGATCAATAAAGTTATTCTATTCTATTCTATTCTACTGAGTGAAAAATACCATCAAGATTCACTTTTCCAACTTGCTCATTGTTTGCAGGCAAGAGAAAAATTAAGTAGAAAACCCTTTTTTGGAATTATGTTATTGGAGGCCGTGGCTTCAAGCATTGCTTTTGCATCAACAAGTTAGTATTATTTTGTTCAAGAATGATGTAAATCGCTCCTCTACAATGTTATCCAAGATTTTGGAACAAGCTGGCAAAGCCGATATTGGAAAAATGGTCATTCGTGGTTGGATTTGAACACTTTGGTAACCGAATCACAACATTACGTTTCCAACTTAAGGAAAAGTAACACTTACTACTGTCAAACATTATACTGCCAAGGAAACTACATAGTCGATTCAGGTCGAAATTATAATGTCGGTTGTCAGTTTAAGAGGTGGTCTGAAACTTATGTACTATAAGATTAGGTGCTATAGTACTATCACCTGTCAGAGAACACAGCAATAGGATTATGAGTACATTCTTTAAATGATATAAAATTATATGATATAAGAGTGGATATTGCAAAATATTTAGGTAATATTGGTGGTATTAGTTATTATATATGTCTGATAAACGTAGTGTAGGAAATACAAAACTAAACATTACAAATGGTTTGATTGACTACTCATATTGTAAAGGGCCACTGAAAAGTACTGAAACAGTGAAACATCATTCTGTTGGTCATTCTCGTAAAAGTGAACTTCTGCACACAGATTAGGGCTTTCACAGGCTCTACCTCTCACCCCAGGAGCCTTTACAAAACCTGATTTGGAATTTGAAAAACATTTCTTTACTATTGGAAATTCTTTACCTGTTTAGTAGAGTGTATCAATAGGATTTAATTAATTGTAAATTAGAAAATTTAATGTACTCGTATAGAAAGGCCAAGATGAGTTAGTTTTAAGTCTTTATAAAAGCGAAAACTATCTAAAATGTAATAGAAGTAAGTACCATATGTAAAATGTGTATTATCCTTTAAAACATGATTGCTCTAAAATATAGTATAGTCAAGAAACTATTCTCCCTCAGCCCCAGGGGTAAAGAATATGTTCAACCGTCCAACTGAGAAGGTAAAGGATGAGCATGGTGGGGGTGTTGGGTGCCAACAATTGTGTTCTGGAATGCGAATGATGTGTGTGCATGTGTGAGTGTATTTGTGTGCTTCCTTCTATATTTATGTATGGAAAGATATAAGTAAAACTAGAAAACATATCAATATTTCCTTATTATATTTGATATTATGACTATAGTTAAATTTAGTTGTTCATTTAGAAGCTATTATTCTTTATAAGGAAATTTTAGTTTTAATTATGGCTATATATACATTTTAAAAATTTTAGTTACGTTTTTAATTGTGAGGTCAAAAGTAAGAGTAAACCACCTATACGGTCAAAATTTATATATAAATACTATATATACATTTTTTAAATTTTAGTTAAATTTTTGAATTGTGATGTTAAAAGTAAGAACGAACCACAAGGTCAAAATTTTTATCTCAATAAAGAAGTATTTTAATTCATTCTCTGATAAGTTAAAGAACCTATCAGTAATTTCTCTTGGGGTCTTAGACTTCCTTCTACCATATCATTGAGAGTAGAAACTTTTTCAACTGTCTGCCTCAGGAAGTAAAGGATCGCCAATAATTTAAAATAATTAGCTTTTATGTTCTAAATTGACTTTTATAGGCTGAACTATGAACAATTATTAGATGTTTTCCGAATCTATTAAATCCCTTGTATATTTATTTATTATGAACCAAAAAACAAAAATAAAATAATGTACTATAAAATTATTTTTCAATCTGAATATATTTTATTTTATAATATAATACATAAAATTTAATGTATTGTAGATCTTAACACAGTAACTTAAGTACAATTCAGCAAAACTAATCAATGTTATTTGAATTTGTTGTAAATTATCTACTATACATCGGAATATTCAATATGCTGAAACTGTAATTTTTATAAAACGGTAATACTTACAGTAAGAATAGTTTACTTTTAAAGGTACTTACGGGTGGAATAAGATGGTTGCTGTATTCTTGATGTTGTGTAATACATCTCTTGGAGTTATTAATAACGTGAATAATTTGATTTATAAACCTACAAATAACAAAACAATGATAATATGAATGATGATATGATTGTGTTTAATCATATGGTTAGTTCGGGAAAATGATTGAATCCAGAATAATATATTTGTGGTAAATCCATATAAAATGTCATTTTAACAAAATGTGTATGTTGTGTATGTTATGGAGAAAATATTATTGTTAACACTAGCTAGATCAAGCAGTTAAATGGCTAAAGTTTAGAGTAGCCTATGATAATAGTTTGCTATTTGAAGTTTGATGTAAATGTATTAATATTATAGAAGTAAAAGTATAACTAAATTTCTTATTACACATGAATGTTAAAAAAAATTTATTTATATATTACCTACCCATTTTTGCATCCGGGTAGTATATAAGTAAATAAAAATAAAGTCTATATAAATCAGCTTTAAACACTGGTATCGTTAAAAAAATAATAAGTTTCTTTTCACAACTTATTATAATTAACCGATATCATTAAGATTATATGGTAATTCCTAAATATTTATCAGCTGTAGCATTAATACATTAATTTGTCTTTAAGGTAGCTTCATAAAAAGTAGTCAAGCAGAGTTAGGTCAGTTGAACAGTTACTCAATCAATCCACGTCTTTCAATCCACCAGTGTGTGAATATTGTATCCAAATATCGTCTCACTTGAACACCATAGTGTGGTGGTGCTTTGTCTTGTTGGAAAAAACATCTTTGGAAGTCAGTGCCAAGACATAGTTTATTAAATCAGCCTACAGATCTGATCGAACTCAAATATAGGATAGCACAGAAAACTCAAGCTATTCCACGAAAATGCATTAAAAATGCAGTAACCAGCTCTTATGACAAGTTAGCACACTGCCAGACAGTCAGAGGGGAGCATTTGAACAACTAATTTCAAATTAGTTCACTAAAATGTATTCCTACATGCTGTTAACAGATACAATATTAGTTATTTCTGATGTATAATTCATCATCAAGTTCTTGAGTCCTAGAATGATTTTTCTTTGAGGATTACTTAACTAATCTTCCTTTTTGTGACTACACTTGGAATTTCGGCCAAGAAGATGACGCCACTGTGTGTGAGTCGACATCAACGTGAAGGGAAGTCATTTCAAAGTTTTAAGTTCGTAGGCAAAATTCCAAAGAACATTAGAACCACCAGCCCCACCCTAAGACATTAATTTAGGTCATTATTACCCTATTATGGCAGCAACGTGTCCAATCATAATTTTATTTTAACATCTAAAAGCTTGTAGCTTTTATTTGCTCTAAGTAAACTTTGCAATACCGAGTATTTATTACTACGATCTCAGAGATCTCCAACCCTATGTGTTCCGTCCATTCGGTATAACCTTTCGAACCCATTTGGGAAACTGTGATTTTAAAATATCCCTGTTGAAAAGTAATTAGGAGAGCAGAACAACATAAAACAGACTAAAAAAAAATTGTATTGGAGATTTGTATTAGTTGTGGTGTTCCAGCTTGCTCTGATGGTGGTGTAGCACCAACGGTACCCTTCAGCCGAGAGTGGCGTAGCACCAACGGTACTCTTCAGCTGAGAGTGGTGTAGCACCAACGGTACCCTTCAGCCGAGAGTGGCGTAGCACCAACGGTACTCTTCAGCTGAGAGTGGTGTAGCACCAACGGTACTCTTCAGCCGAGAGTGGTGTCGCACCAACGGTACTTTTCAGTCGAGAGTGGTGTAGCACCAACGGTACCCTTCAGCCGAGAGTGGCGTAGCACCAACGGTACTCTTCAGCTGAGAGTGGTGTAGCACCAACGGTACATTTCAGCCGAGAGTGGTATAGCATCAACGGTTATGTTTCAGCCGAGGGTGGTGTAGCATCAACGGTACTCTTCAGCCGAGAGTTGTGTCGCCTCAACGGTAACTTTCCAGTCGAGGGTGGTGTAGCATTAACGGTACTCTTCAGCCGAGAGTGGTGTAGCACCAACGGTACTCTTCAGCCGAGAGTGCAAATGTATGAGTAAACATAGGTACGGTACTTCTAGAAGTAAAACAATAACCACAAACCTTTAATTAAGCATCTGATATAAGCCACGCCAATACTTGAGTAACTCTTTAATTGAATCTCTTCATTTAATATATCACTCGTACATATCGTGTAAAAATACTTAGAATTTACAAACAATTTAAGCTCCAAATTAACCTCAACCACAATTCCACCAAGCAGATGGCTCTGTGACAGTTGCACTGTTTAGCAGTAACACGTGTTTATTGTTTGCTACGGCACATCGAGGGTGAAGTTGTTTGTGTATCAGTTTTTGTGGAGCCTGGCGCTGGGAGTGCTCTCAAAGATTACTTCGGTTTCTTTCTCAATTGAATAACGTACACCTTGTTAGCTGCTCGAAACAGAAGTTTGCAACTTCCAGATGAGGCGAACAATTTTATTCTGATGAAAAAAGTAACAAAAATGAAGTTTGAAGATAATAATAATTATTAAGGAGAGATAAGCTATTTTCTCGTTCCTTTGCCGTTTAAATGGGGAAACACAAATGCGTTGAAGTTTCACTTTTCTCATTTACCACCAATTCTTAACTTAGAAGTTATAGAGAAGAAATGATATTTAAATCCTAACTCCGCCTCGATAAGTAAAGACATATTTATTTAATTTTTTAATTTTTCTGGAGCAATAAAACTTACACTGTCTATGGATAGTTTAAAACTTAATAGAGTCTAATGAATGTGGTATATTAGTAAATGGATTTTGTAGATAAAGGTTTAGATAAAAAGTATTAAAAATCGACGGTTAATCTTCATCGATATATTGCAGTCCAAATATTAATCAGTGAGCAAAACTTAAATAATAATTGCGAAACAATTGGTTACAAACAATAGGATTCAAACATTATACTGAAAATATCTCCTCTTTTATTAAATGAAATCAGTAGCTTGAGAAAATTGCATTGTGACAAGGTCGAGTGTTTGTTTTTAACGTTCTTGTAACAGCAAAGTTAATAAAACTGGGATAATGGATGAAGCGTACTCAATCAGCTGTGATTTTGAATAGGTGCTCGTAGTTGGGGGGAGGTAAACTCTCCCACTCTCCATCTCAGCAAACCCAACCTCGCAGTCAAGCCAGTCAGTCGGCAGTGGGACGTTAGTTGATAGGTGTCGCGCGCCCCTTGTAGTTAAACGGTGAGTTATTTTCGTCAACATCTATGCAGTAACTATCATCATAAAATTATTTAGACGTTATGACATTTCTGACCAACATATAAGAAATAAGAAATAAACATGTTTATGTAAATTTTATGTTAATGTTGAACGGATGATGTAATTCTTTTTCATTGCACATCTTGATATACTACTGTAATAAAACTGTATCATATTGTATTATTAAAATATATTTGTTAGAAAATCATGTCAGATTATAAGTAGGAACTTGTAAACCGAATAGTTAGTGTTTGATGTTGGTTGTATTTGTTTTTAAAACCTTCATAACCTAACAACTTAAAATACTTAATTAAAATTTTAAAAAATGTTTTAAATAAATTCTACACGTTTTACGCGGAAATTTATATTTTTTGATGTAGATAATCAGAGCTCAGAACTCACAATCTTATTAGTTTCGCTAATATTAAGTTATTAGAAACTCAACGTAATACCAATATCGGGATAGATTCATTCATCTGACCTAATAAATCTCACAAAAAATAAATCTCTTATTATTAGACGTGTCACGTTTAAATTACAGATTCAAAATAAAAAATCTTCGTAGACCGTAAACATTATGTTGAATGTTCATATTATTTTTTAATTAACACATGGAGTTATTAAACAAATTGAATATGTACTTTGTTTTTATTTTGTTATTTTAAGACTGTGTTGAATTTTCTCCAATACCTTATGTATTGTAGTTGCTTGCAGACCAACAGTCCTACTGTGTTAGCGCAATAATAGCATCGGAAGCGTGTAGTCACATTGCCTACCCAACGCCGTGCGTCGTTTATCGCCTAGCAACGTCAAACACAGGGACAGCTCTGCTCGCGCTCATGCTACTTGTCTTGTAGCAAGTGCTTACAGCAATTAATCACAACCCGTAGTGAAGTTTGAAGTTCGCTTGCAAACTCATAATAATTAGTGCAGCATTAATGCTTCAGTGTTATTTACGGGTTTGTAAAGTTCTTTCTGTGTAAACTAGGCATTAGGTTTGTCAAGTTTGCATTACGCTTGCCAGTCCGCTCTATTGGCTTCGGTATTTGTCGAATTTCTTAAACTAAGAAACATAAAAAATGTATATTTCAGATAAATTTACCCTGTTTTCAGCTGAGCAATCGCTCTGTGAGGTGGAGCATTCCGAATCCTTTTCTGAGCTTTATAAAAGGGTGCTTATCTGCAACCACGGACGAAAAGAAAGTTGCTGAAAAATGGTTTATTACAAAACATATGTATTCCATAACACTTCTTACTTTTCCTCTTGGGCCATCAAATTTGTGACATGTGAATATTATAAATATTTTAATGACCACCATATTGGAACTTAATTGTGTACCAAGCTGGTCAAAGAAAGTGGCCGAGATATTTATAACATTTTAAATTGTTTGGGCTTTTTGAGACAGTTATCGTTTCTATAGGACACATTATAACTTTAGTACAGGGGAGGTTTTGAGCTTTGAGAGTCATGCTACGTGAGATATGCACAAATGTGCGTATGTAAGTGCTACCAAGAACACAATTAATTGTAATAAGCCAACTTTGTATACAAAATCTACCTAAAAACAATAAATAAGATAAATAACATCATTTATTATTTTACTCTACAACAGTTTACTTGAAAAATAATTTTAACAACGGTTTACTAATAACACTGACAAGCGAAGTAAAAATATACTAATTTTCAACACCGTTTCAGAGGAACTATCGCCCGCACACACAACATTAAGCACATTTAAAAATTAAAAATACAAAGCCTTGGCGCTCCTTGTTAATGCGAGTATATATATGACGAAGTTTTAAGAGCAAAAGAAAAATGTTATGCATGTAGTATTGAAATTTAAGAAGTGTTTGCTAAAGTGCCTTTACAACCGCTGCTTGACTAGATGGAAAGAGGTTCTCGCTGCCTCACAAATTCATCTCTTTCTTTCTCATACAATGATAAGTTATTCCCCAAGTGGTATTGTGATGGCTAATCCGATCAATAGAGTATAAGGAAAATTTCTAACACGCGGGAGAGATTGATGCCACTCTATGTTTCCGACATATTTTGAACACTTTCGTAGTATGTAGATAAAGAATACTAATGCTTAATTTTGAGAAAATTAAATACCAGCTTCTACTAAATTGTACACATGAATTATACTAAAATTCAACTGAGAAACATCTGGAGTAATAACAAAAGTATTTTAGAGAATAAATAAAAGAGATTTCATTGCTAAAGTACACGATTATTATCACTAATAAGGGTCTACGCAACTGTTAGTCATATTTTAATGTTTACTTTGATTGATGGGGAAATGGTACAGGCTGTTTCAGACCTTAATCTTTACTGGCCCTATGTCTGTTTTGTTGCAGATTTTTCCATTTATAACAATATTTAAGCTCTAGAGAAAACAAGAAAGTCGATAAGTGACTTACTTGGAAATAATTTACAGATGACATGTCAATATTTTACAAGAGCGTACCATGGGAATTGATAACCGACGAGATTTAGTTTAACTATATCTATTTATTATTAGATATAACTAAAATTAATCAAAAAGTGTTATAAATATTTGGAAATCTGACGACAGTAAATTGTAGGTCTACACTAAAGTCCTTCACTTTTTAATGAAAAGGAATTTTTATTCGCTATACTATGACATAATCATTACTCTTTTTAGATACTATCTTTCAAAAAAGGGCGCTCATTTAAGTGAGATTGAAAAATAGAACAGGTAAGCCCTATAAAAATGTTCATGATATAAGTCCCTATTCGAAGATATATAATAATAAAATGTGTTGGTTTTCTTCTTGTAAGGAGCGGTCTTTTGCCATGCACTTAGCTTCAAGGGCCTTTTGCGCACCCCGGAAGTATACCTTGAGGTCAACTAGTCTAAGGTTTCAGCGGTTCTACAAACCACCGAAAACAGCCGACCAGATCCTCCTGGGGAAATTAGTCCTGGGGAGGGGGTAAACAAACTTTGTCCAGACTACCATATATGGCGTACTGCTCCCGTGCTATTGTGGGACAGTCAAAGAGCAGCTATTCAGCAGTTACCACTTGTCCGCCACACGTTCTACTGAGCGGAATTGTTTAGTACTCGGTTATCTGCTTTGTTTATAAACTGAATTGCTTAAACTTGGTATCGTTAGATTTGTAATTAAATTTTCGAACTGAAAGGTAATCAATTTAACTTTTTTTATCATATGCCATTTAAAGATATTTACCATTTTATTTATGCCATTATAAATATTTTAGAAATCTTCCATTCTGAAAATAAATCTTTTAAAACATTTAAACATTTTTCTGTAATTAGGCCTTTAGGTTATAGAGGTATGAGTTTGTTATACATGAGTTGTTCATCAGTAACCAAAAACGTGCATCCACTTCGTTCCTCATTGTGCACTTTATCACGTCAGACCCATCTACTAGCAACTGAATCAATCATAGCATTCTCTCCATAAACCGCAGATTTGACGAAAATGCCAATTGGTTTAACTTTCTTTGCATTTATAAAACAAATCACAGATCTTATTTCACAAGCAGTGGCATTTTCATTTAGCACTGACATTATAAAAAGTTATACAAAGCACTCGTCGGCAGCAGCGAGTATAAAATAGCGTAGTTTTTTCTCCTTGAGTCAAAATAATTGCCGCGCGTGTGCGGAACTGCGATCGCAGCGGTACCGTGGATGGAAATAGAAAAAAAAATTATAGTTCGGTTTGTCTTTGGTCCGGAATAACACCAGAAAATATTGGTAAAGAGTTCTGGGACACCCTACATATAAAAATTTATTGATGTTATTTTGCCTAATCACATACATACAATAAAAATATATCCTTATCATCAGTCCTTTTTCATGCCCACTTTAAGCTGGACCACACTACCATTTTAAACGCCCTTAATCAGTTAATCCTCATTGAACGATAACAATTAATAAGTTAAATATTTTTCTGTCTTCGAAAACATCTTTACACGAACTGTAATTAAAACATTACAAAAAATAAAAATAAATTAAACGATTCCCGATTAAAATACTGTATACTGTTCTGAGTAGTCAGTTTAAAACACCACGCCTGGAATGCTAACCACAGCAAGTACATACTGTTAATACGATTTAACTATGTATAATAACACCTTAAAACGGTGGCCACAGATCTGATATCTAAGTTATACTGTTCTGAGTAGTCAGTTTAAAACACCCCGCCTGGAATGCTAACCACACAAGTACATACTGTTAATACGATTTAACTATGTATAATAACGCCTTAAAACGGTGGCCACAGATCTGATATCTAAGTTATACTGTTCTGAGTAGTCAGTTTAAAACACCCCGCCTGGAATGCTAACCACAGCAAGTACATACTGTTAATACGATTTAACTATGTATAATAACACCTTAAAACGGTGGCCACAGATCTGATATCTAAGTTATACTGTTCTGAGTAGTCAGTTTAAAACACCCCGCCTGGAATGCTAACCACACAAGTACATACTGTTAATACGATTTAACTATGTATAATAACGCCTTAAAACGGTGGCCACAGATCTGATATCTAAGTTATACTGTTCTGAGTAGTCAGTTTAAAACACCACGCCTGGAATGCTAACCACAGCAAGTACATACTGTTAATACGATTTAACTATGTATAATAACGCCTTAAAACGGTGGCCACAGATCTGATATCTAAGTTATACTGTTCTGAGTAGTCAGTTTAAAACACCACGCCTGGAATGCTAACCACAGCAAGTACATACTGTTAATACGATTTAACTATGTATAATAACACCTTAAAACGGTGGCCACAGATCTGATATCTAAGTTATACTGTTCTGAGTAGTCAGTTTAAAACACCCCGCCTGGAATGCTAACCACAGCAAGTACATACTGTTAATACGATTTAACTATGTATAATAACGCCTTAAAACGGTGGCCACAGATCTGATATCTAAGTTATACTGTTCTGAGTAGTCAGTTTAAAACACCACGCCTGGAATGCTAACCACAGCAAGTACATACTGTTAATACGATTTAACTATGTATAATAACGCCTTAAAACGGTGGCCACAGATCTGATATCTAAGTTATACTGTTCTGAGTAGTCAGTTTAAAACACCACGCCTGGAATGCTAACCACAGCAAGTACATACTGTTAATACGATTTAACTATGTATAATAACGCCTTAAAACGGTGGCCACAGATCTGATATTTAAGTTATACTGTTCTGAGTAGTCAGTTTAAAACACCCCGCCTGGAATGCTAACCACAGCAAGTACATACTGTTAATACGATTTAACTATGTATAATAACGCCTTAAAACGGTGGCCACAGATCTGATATTTAAGTTATACTGTTCTGAGTAGTCAGTTTAAAACACCCCGCCTGGAATGCTAACCACAGCAAGTACATACTGTTAATACGATTTAACTATGTATAATAACGCCTTAAAACGGTGGCCACAGATCTGATATCTAAGTTATACTGTTCTGAGTAGTCAGTTTAAAACACCCCGCCTGGAATGCTAACCACAGCAAGTACATACTGTTAATACGATTTAACTATGTATAATAACGCCTTAAAACGGTGGCCACAGATCTGATATCTAAGTTATACTGTTCTGAGTAGTCAGTTTAAAACACCACGCCTGGAATGCTAACCACAGCAAGTACATACTGTTAATACGATTTAACTATGTATAATAACGCCTTAAAACGGTGGCCACAGATCTGATATCTAAGTTATACTGTTCTGAGTAGTCAGTTTAAAACACCCCGCCTGGAATGCTAACCACAGCAAGTACATACTGTTAATACGATTTAACTATGTATAATAACGCCTTAAAACGGTGGCCACAGATCTGATATCTAAGTTATACTGTTCTGAGTAGTCAGTTTAAAACACCACGCCTGGAATGCTAACCACAGCAAGTACATACTGTTAATACGATTTAACTATGTATAATAACGCCTTAAAACGGTGGCCACAGATCTGATATTTAAGTTATACTGTTCTGAGTAGTCAGTTTAAAACACCCCGCCTGGAATGCTAACCACAGCAAGTACATACTGTTAATACGATTTAACTATGTATAATAACGCCTTAAAACGGTGGCCACAGATCTGATATCTAAGTTATACTGTTCTGAGTAGTCAGTTTAAAACACCCCGCCTGGAATGCTAACCACAGCAAGTACATACTGTTAATACGATTTAACTATGTATAATAACGCCTTAAAACGGTGGCCACAGATCTGATATCTAAGTTATACTGTTCTGGGTAGTCAGTTTAAAACACCCCGCCTGGAATGCTAACCACAGCAAGTACATACTGTTAATACGATTTAACTATGTATAATAACGCCTTAAAACGGTGGCCACAGATCTGATATCTAAGTTATACTGTTCTGAGTAGTCAGTTTAAAACACCCCGCCTGGAATGCTAACCACAGCAAGTACATACTGTTAATACGATTTAACTATGTATAATAACGCCTTAAAACGGTGGCCACAGATCTGATATCTAAGTTATACTGTTCTGAGTAGTCAGTTTAAAACACCCCGCCTGGAATGCTAACCACAGCAAGTACATACTGTTAATACGATTTAACTATGTATAATAACGCCTTAAAACGGTGGCCACAGATCTGATATTTAAGTTATACTGTTCTGAGTAGTCAGTTTAAAACACCCCGCCTGGAATGCTAACCACAGCAAGTACATACTGTTAATACGATTTAACTATGTATAATAACGCCTTAAAACGGTGGCCACAGATCTGATATCTAAGTTATACTGTTCTGAGTAGTCAGTTTAAAACACCACGCCTGGAATGCTAACCACAGCAAGTACATACTGTTAATACGATTTAACTATGTATAATAACGCCTTAAAACGGTGGCCACAGATCTGATATCTAAGTTATACTGTTCTGAGTAGTCAGTTTAAAACACCCCGCCTGGAATGCTAACCACAGCAAGTACATACTGTTAATACGATTTAACTATGTATAATAACGCCTTAAAACGGTGGCCACAGATCTGATATCTAAGTTATACTGTTCTGAGTAGTCAGTTTAAAACACCACGCCTGGAATGCTAACCACAGCAAGTACATACTGTTAATACGATTTAACTATGTATAATAACGCCTTAAAACGGTGGCCACAGATCTGATATCTAAGTTATACTGTTTGAAGCTAACGGCGTGATATTTAAGTTATCATTTGAAAATTTTGTTCCAATGTATGTGCGAATGAATTAATATGTAATAAGATGTTTCCTCTTGAATAAGACATGATTAATTATAGACCTCTTTGAAATCACGCCACATTTTTAACACCGCGTAATTAGGTTCCTTTAATGAAACTCCTCTCGTGTAATAAACATGTCAAAAGTGAAGAACGTAATGAAATGCTTCATAAATCTTTTAACTGTACTAGTATTCCTAATTACGTTGGAAATTACTTTTATATTTGAATTTCAAATTAATCATTATTAAAATTTAATAATGATTAAATTAAAAGGATTTTCAGAATTAAAACTCACAACATAATAACACTTTATACGCAATTTATATTACAAGGAGTTTTATATTTCTTGTACGCTGTAACAGTGGCTAGTTAATACACAAACGGAAGCCCTGTAAAAGAGAGATTTATCTCTGGATTTTCTAATTTCCTCAAACACAAGTTGTAAGTAAAGTTATAAAAATTTCCAATAATATGAAAGTTAAAATTTGTTATTTCAATAATACTAATTCATAAAGTGTATAAGAATACGTATCGTCATTACTACAAATGTTCCCAAGCTGAATAAATGTATTTATATCAAGTAGTATAGTGACTTTTGATTTAATCAAATATCTTTTTAAACTCTCACATTAATCATCATTAAAAACACAGCTTATACAGATTTTGTAAATAGATGATGTGTGATAAAAAAAAGTGGCAACACAGTTTTTAGTGAGAAAACTCCTGGTCTTTCTTACACGCAAACTGAACCAGTGAAGTCTACGTATTCTCCTGTTTCCATTATGACTGACACTAAGAGCTGACTGTTTAGGATTAAGTAGACAGGGGCATTAATTCACTATTACGTGATTAATCAAAAGAATAATACACATTTATATGAGAAAATTAGATTAGATTTCTTATGACACCTCAGTGAATTCGCACGTTATTTATTATTTGCGACAACAAGTAGAATGTTGAATGAGTAATGATGCTTCACAACAGCTCCCCAGGAAAGCTTAAAATTTCTTATTTTTTGGTACATTTTGAAGAGTATTCCACCTTTTTTAAACTTGTCTCTTTGGTTAAACTAAAGACATGTTAAATATTTGCCACTCATATATAAAAAAAATCATTATATTTACTATAATTTAAAAAGCATTACTGGGTATTAAAAATAACTGTATAAAATTAAACTTACAATAAAATAATACACAAACCCATAAAGGTCAACAAACATCTACTTCACAGAGCTACTATCACAAATATACACTGATTTTGAATCTTGCTGTCCATAGATAAATAAATTTTTAACGTATATAAATGTTATATTACGTTTTACGTTAGAAACCTTCATACACATATATATAGTACGAAGGTTTCTATATATATATAAAACAAATAAAAAAATAAATAAATATATTATGATGTATTGTGAGCAAGGGCTGCTGAGAGAGGATTTAATAATAGGTTAGATTGGCAGTACAACACCCTCAAATGAACCAACACATATTTTATTTGTGACAACATCTCATTAAATTGATTAAAATTTTAATTAACAATTGATAACGTCAACCGACATATTAAGCACAAATTTTAATACCTTAATACTTTGAAGACATGTTTAATATTAAATTATTCATTACAATTTATTTTTAATTTAATTCACTATAAAATTTACTAGTAATTTTGTAGTGTTGCAATAAATATGAGTTCATGGACTAACGTGAGAAACTTTCTTTTAAAATATCTAAACATTTACATAAATTTACATTTTCGAAATTGTGAACATTTAAATAAAATATATGAAATAAGAAAATATGAATTTCAATATTAAACTATTCATTTGATTTTTACACATTATAATCTTTGCTTTTCATTATATTAGGTACAGGTACCTTGGAATTGTAAATTATTAATGAACCCTGATATATATAATACTAAGTTCCTAAAATTACTTACATTTTATTGCACTTGACACTTATTACGCCTAAAGATATTTTTCCCGCACACGAACACAAGCACTGGCACTCCCAAACGTCGCTTTTCGAATTCCCGTCCTCAACTTTCTCCTTTCTTCTTTGTTCTTCAGTTTTGATGTTGTTCTCCCGCCAGCTCTCCATGACCACGCCTATGCCAAAACTCGCCATCATAATTGGTGAGTACCAATGTTTCATATCAGCATGGCTGTCCCTTACATCGGCGCACGGTTTTTAGAAATAAGCATTTCCGCTGCTTAAACAAGCATTTCCTGTTTGTTCATCATCGGTGTCTGGGCGGATGTGCGTATCCACTTACATCCGGAGGATGTTTGTCTCGAATTGTAATACAAGACTTCCTTTCCAGCAACCATCTGTACATTGATTCTATGAATTTTGTTACACTAATAATTACGTACGTCTTACAATATATATATATATATATATATATATATATATATATATATATATATATATATATATTTACACCTAGGTATATATTGAAACGTATAAAAACACATTTCGACACCTAGATTATAAACATTGTTCAGTAAATAATTTAGATTTATTTACATAATACACATTTACATATTACATTACATATTTTCAGTAATAAAACCGTAATGGTGCCGTAAATATGTAAAAAATTAAAATGCTGGTGTACAATACAGCAGTGAAAAGCTAGCATCTACATAATTTCTAGGACGAATTTTCTGTTTTAGGTATCAATGTTTGTATTTAAGTGTTTTAAAACTTCTATTAATCAGTAAACTATTTTATAATCTTATTAGATTCTTTCGATATTATACTTTAAAACTTAAATGTCCTCTATCTCAAAACGTGACAATATTAATTTTCTCTTGATTTAATGCTGCAAGAAATATAATTGTGTAACATTTTAGATTTTAAACATTTTTACTGGTTTTTAAATAAAACATTTTAAAACACGTACCCACTGACAGATGGTAAATAACACATTTCTGACCTGATATTACATTTCTTTTGTCTTGACACGAAGACCGAACTATCTCAGAGTTCGTAAGCCGTATATATGGCTTCATCAGAAGGAACATGAATCAAGGTAATAAACGTGTAAAAAGTTAAATATTCGTATATCATATTATACAAGGTATACCATTTCACAAATAATAATAATACATTTTACATTAAAATAACTCCGAATGATAATTAGTTGCTTTCTGACTGGTGAGAATAATTAATAAATTAGTAGATCAGAGTGGTACGTTACTGAATTTACGTTAAAAATTATAGTTTTCTTAATTTTTTAAGATAAATCTCAAAAATGTCTTCTAATTTCATGGTAAAAAGATAACAGTAAATTATAGAAGCAGTAAAAAGACAGTATTATATATGAAAGGCTATGCATATATGTATGTAGTTATTTATAACGCAAAAATGTGAAATAATTAACAAAATATTTCCATACAGCTATTATAATTGTGATAATTACAGTTCTGGATTCCATGACCGAATTATATAGATACACTTGAACGGTCGAAATCAATCAGTAGAACGATGATATCGTGTGTGTTTAATTGAGAGAGTTCAATAGCATTCACATATATAATTTGCATACACTAATAGCTTCTGACACTAAATCAGCGTATTTCCTATTACTACATAACAGATTACTAAACAGCTCTGTTTCTCACCATAAATTAACATTAATTTTGTAGGTTTTGTAAAAAGAAAATATATTTAAACAAATTAAATACTCTATTTCTGCTTATATTATTTGACTGTTATCTTTTTTGAGCAATACAATCAGAAGTAATTTTTTAGATTTGTCTATAAAAACTGTTAAAAATACCGTTTAACGTGGTCAGTAACTACTAGGTTAAGCTACTAATTTAATAACTATTTTCACCAGCCAGAAGGTTATACATATACATTTCCTTCACAAAATCGTATGTAACAGAGCATCATTAGGACTTGTTTAATTTATTACTACTATTATTTGTTATTTTGATTTTCGATTTATTATTTACGACATGATATACCTGATACAAATATTTGAAGTCCTTTATGCTTTGATGACCTCGCACATGTAGCTTCTGATAAAAGATAAAACGACCGACCATAGGCCATACATGTTATGTATAGGAGCAGAGAACATCAATATAACTCTAAATATGTATAAGCTACTATATTAAAATTACGTTTATTAGTAATCTAAGTATTAAAAATTAAATTAAACTAATACAGCTTAATTGCCTTAATATAATCCTTCAAATTGATTTAAACGAGTTCTGAATTGGTAAGAATAAAGAGACCACACAATTGATTGATGTTTTATAAGGCCTTAAAAATTACAAGACGTTGTTTCGGTGGTTTTATACCACGGTTTCTTTGCAAATATGCTACATTCTTATTTAAGTTAAGGAACATTCAACTTACAATATTTGGCAATGAGTTGATCTATGCCAGTGATGTCTACAAAGAATAATTATTCTCTGTTAATAATTTAATCATGATTAATTATGACACAATAATAAAAATTCTAATAATTTATAAAATCTTATCTATACATGTCAAATATGTGAGTATATTATTAAATAAGAAATGGGTTTTCATTAAATAGATAATTAATTTTAATATACATGTAGTTTAAAAAGTTTCAGTTTATATCACAGATGTATTTCGTGGTAAACGACTATTTCAAACTACTATACAGTGAATATATCTATAAGGTGCCCAACCATTAAAAATATAATAAGACTTGCACAAAACAAAGTAAATATCTTTAAAGAGTAAGTTGCTTCAGCTAGCTGTTAGCTTACATAGTTGGTATATTGGTAATTATCAGAGATGTATGTCACAACGCGTCGATACTGTTATAGTCTTGAATCAAGTCAGTCTTGCTGTGTTTAACTGTTAGCTTACATAGTTGGTATATTGGTAATTATCAGAGATGTATGTCACAACGCGACGATACTGTTATAGTCGTGAATCAAGTCAGTCTTGCTGTGTTTAACTGTTAGCTTATATAGTTGGTATATTGGTAATTATCAGAGATGTATGTCACAACGCGACGATACTGTTATAGTCGTGAATCATGTCAGTCTTGCTGTGTTTAACTGTTAGCTTACATAGTTGGTATATTGGTAATTATCAGAGATGTATGTCACACTGCGACGAAACTTTTATAGTCGTGAATCATGTCAGTCTTGCTGTGTTTAACTGTTAGCTTACATAGTTGGTATATTGGTAATTATCAGAGATGTATGTCACAACGCGACGATACTGTTATAGTCGTGAATCAAGTCAGTCTTGCTGTGTTTAACTGTTAGCTTATATAGTTGGTATATTGGTAATTATCAGAGATGTATGTCACAACGCGACGATACTGTTATAGTCGTGAATCATGTCAGTCTTGCTGTGTTTAACTGTTAGCTTACATAGTTGGTATATTGGTAATTATCAGAGATGTATGTCACACTGCGACGAAACTTTTATAGTCGTGAATCAAGTCAGTCTTGCTGTGTTTAACTGTTAGCTTACATAGTTGGTATATTGATTATTATCAGAGATGTATGTCACATTGCGACGAAACTTTTATAGTCGTGAATCATGTCAGTCTTGCTGTGTTTAACTGTTAGCTTACATAGTTGGTATATTGGTAATTATCAGAGATGTATGTCACAACGTGACGATACTGTTATAGTCGTGAATCAAGTCAGTCTTGCTGTGTTTAACTGTTAGCTTATATAGTTGGTATATTGGTAATTATCAGAGATGTATGTCACACTGCGACGAAACTTTTATAGTCGTGAATCAAGTCAGTCTTGCTGTGTTTAACTGTTAGCTTATATAGTTGGTATATTGGTAATTATCAGAGATGTATGTCACACTGCGACGAAACTTTTATAGTCGTGAATCAAGTCAGTCTTGCTGTGTTTAACTGTTAGCTTATATAGTTGGTATATTGGTAATTATCAGAGATGTATGTCACAACGCGACGATACTGTTATAGTCGTGAATCAAGTCAGTCTTGCTGTGTTTAACTGTTAGCTTACATAGTTGGTATATTGGTAATTATCAGAGATGTATGTCACACTGCGACGAAACTTTTATAGTCGTGAATCATGTCAGTCTTGCTGTGTTTAACTGTTAGCTTACATAGTTGGTATATTGGTAATTATCAGAGATGTATGTCACACTGCGACGAAACTTTTATAGTCGTGAATCAAGTCAGTCTTGCTCTGTTTAACTGTTAGCTTACATAGTTGGTATATTGGTAATTATCAGAGATGTATGTCACACTGCGACGAAACTTTTATAGTCGTGAATCAAGTCAGTCTTGCTGTGTTTAACTGTTAGCTTACATAGTTGGTATATTGATTATTATCAGAGATGTATGTCACAACGCGACGATACTGTTATAGTCGTGAATCATGTCAGTCTTGCTGTGTTTAACTGTTAGCTTACATAGTTGGTATATTGGTAATTATCAGAGATGTATGTCACACTGCGACGAAACTTTTATAGTCGTGAATCAAGTCAGTCTTGCTGTGTTTAACTGTTAGCTTACATAGTTGGTATATTGGTAATTATCAGAGATGTATGTCACACTGCGACGAAACTTTTATAGTCGTGAATCAAGTCAGTCTTGCTGTGTTTAACTGTTAGCTTACATAGTTGGTATATTGGTAATTATCAGAGATGTATGTCACACTGCGACGAAACTTTTATAGTCGTGAATCAAGTCAGTCTTGCTATGTTTAACTGTTAGCTTACATAGTTGGTATATTGATTATTATCAGAGATGTATGTCACAACGCGACGATACTGTTATAGTCGTGAATCATGTCAGTCTTGCTGTGTTTAACTGTTAGCTTACATAGTTGGTATATTGGTAATTATCAGAGATGTATGTCACACTGCGACGAAACTTTTATAGTCGTGAATCAAGTCAGTCTTGCTGTGTTTAACTGTTAGCTTACATAGTTGGTATATTGGTAATTATCAGAGATGTATGTCACACTGCGACGAAACTTTTATAGTCGTGAATCAAGTCAGTCTTGCTGTGTTTAACTGTTAGCTTACATAGTTGGTATATTGATTATTATCAGAGATGTATGTCACAACGCGACGATACTGTTATAGTCGTGAATCATGTCAGTCTTGCTGTGTTTAACTGTTAGCTTACATAGTTGGTATATTGGTAATTATCAGAGATGTATGTCACACTGCGACGAAACTTTTATAGTCGTGAATCAAGTCAGTCTTGCTGTGTTTAACTGTTAGCTTACATAGTTGGTATATTGATTATTATCAGAGATGTATGTCACATTGCGACGAAACTAGCCAGTAATTCACACCCGCATATTGTACAGGGAAAACTGAATCGTGTTTAACTGAATCGCAACCAATCAGTAACCAATATCAGCTTATTCCCGGCAATCTCTGATAAAGAAGCCGGTTCAACATCTGTTGACTTATGATGGTTTTTCTCATCGTGACTGTAATAATCCAAGATTTTAATTGTATTAATTAGCAACGTTGCGACATGGTATGAACAGAAAACCCTAGATTATTGTTTCAATTTGTGTCAGCAAGAACACGGTTTATACCATGTCGAAAAATTTCTAACGCAGTTCATATCTAGAAATACTTCGCCCTCGCTTTGAAGAGACATATTTAGCTACAAAATGTTAGACCAAACTCGTAAGATCAACAATGGACCATTATATTATAGACCATGACCAAGTATACAACTTTTAGGAGAATGAGTTATATACCTTTATTTCCAGGTATAATACTTTCTGGTCAAAATTACTAGCATTAGTTGTTTATAGATGTAGATGTCTTTACAAATTCAAAATGGTGTACATGAATTAAAATTTATGATTTGTTGTCTTCAACACCTTGATTCTCAACGGTTAATTTAAAAGTATTATTAATTATTTGTATTTTGTTAATTTAGAGAAATAGAGTAGTATGAATCTGAAATACCTATTTCAATACTTCAAGGACGTCTTAAAAATAATCAACAGAAATTTTAAAACTTATAAATATTTATTTCTTGTGTATTCGTACAATAATTACTTAACTAAATAGATTTCACAGACTATAATATTAAATAGTACGCAATGGTTAATTAAATTGCGTGTTTTAAATCGCAATTACCGTAAAGTTTGATATATTTGAACAACATACTTAACCATGACATTCGGAATTGTTTTGAAAAATTCAAATGCCGAAAAGATACATTGGATTAGCAGTGGGCTACAAAATGACAGCAATCTACAGGACGGCCTCCAATCGATCTGAACTGAGCCGTTACCCAGTGCTGGTGGATCGTGCTCCATTTACCCAGAATTTATCCCAAACTGTACTCCTCCTAACGCCCCCCCCCACCACCCTCCACGACAACGTTACACCACCCACCGGGTACTACGTGACGTCACGGGCAGAGTGGATTCAACTGTGTCAATGTTGTGCGTGTGTTTTGTTTACCCTTTCAGTTACGTCACGTCGAGAGAGTGAGAGGAAGGGTGAGGAAGATGCTGACATTTGTAAGTTGTAATTTCTTACTCAAATGATTAAATTTGACTTTCAGTCAGAGAATGAACAGCTATACTTAATTTCTCTGACTATCTTAGATACAATTTTTTTTTTTCATTTGTAAATGCAACCTATTTTAAAAATGGATAGAGCCAAATTCGAGGAAAACTTTCTTATACATCACTAGCAGTTGCCCGCGGCTTTGCACGCAATTTACCGTTGAAAAACAGTACACTATATTCACGTATTCTTTTTCTAACACGTTCTAAACATTGCTGAGATAGTTGAAAGTCGTTCCTTCGTGAGCCTCTTGGGCGCATTATGAAGGTATGTACCATATTTCCTGCCTCTATCTTTCGTGGTTTTTGCTAAGTGTTGATAAGTTATTCAGAACAACAAACTAATTAGGTTATATAGAATCAAATTCGGTCTGTTAAAATTAATTTTCTGCCTAAGATATCTCCAGTATTATTGAGGAATGTGCCTTCAAGAAAATGTATCAACGAAAACCAATTTCGATCATAAAGCGTATTCTTTCCACTCTTTTCCTTTACCTTCGATCTAACCAAATCCAATTACATTATGTGCAAACATTCACGGATTTGTACAATGAGGTTGTTTTCATAATAGCGTTTAATAGTATTTTCATTGCATTGAATAGTTTATTGATCATTGGTGCAATCTAAATTTAAAATTAGGCAATGACGTATTCTATGCGACCTGCATTACACTACTGATCAAGCACTTTACAATAACAGTTTTCTAAATTTTAAATGTAAACAATAATGTTTCTGCCTCTTTGATGAACTTCAGCTGAAATTGTTAACAGCTGTTAAGTATCAGTTCAATTTGTATTACGTGTCGTAGCGCAATCTGCCGGATCCTATGTAAAACACTCAACAACATCACAAACATCAACAACAATTTATAAATGAAAGATTAACTAAATAATTTTTTTTAATTTGACCAAATTGTAAATCTAAACCATTCTCGAATCCCCTGCAACACACAAAAAATTTCATCAAAATTGGTCCAGCCATTTAGGAGGAGTTTTCACATACACACGAACACAAGAAAAACAAAAAAAAAATATATATATATAAATTGGTTATACCATGTACACTGACCAGACTTTTAGAATAATTGGGATAATAGGATGAAGTGTGAGTTTCCACAATTTCGATCAAATTAAAATAACATTTTTATGTAGATTAAACTTTTTGTTATAGGCCAAAACATATTTTTATTATTGGAAATGATTATTTCTGTTAAAAATGTAATAAATCTTTAATAGCCTTTTACATTTGAAACAACTAGGTATATTTCGTAACAAATGAATTTAATTTTTTATTTTTACTCAATTTTGAGCTATATCAATAACACATTGTTTTAATTCAGTAACTAACAATATGAATACCTCGTTCAAACTAGCTGTGCAATGTTGATATTTTTCGACAATTTCTTGCTCCTGTGCTGATTTTAATTCGATAAATATTATGGATCGCTAATATATTTCAAGTCTGGGTTCTATATTCAAGGATCAATCGGCAATAAACTACTGTTTCATCTTATATTGAAACGGATATGCTTCGCTATCTCTTGTTACATGAAGGAACCATATTTCAGTATGATTTATTTAACGGCCATTGTCAAGAACCAAATTTGCACTCCAAAATTAATTCATACCTTTTATCGCTTCTAATATGAACAAAAGCCTTTTAAGAAACCCACCTTAATTGCCCATTTAAATTGTTATAGTATATATAAATAAAAAATAAAAATGTAAATATATATATATATATATATATATATATATATATTCACATAGGTACGTATAATATGCTAATATTCAATAATTACAATAATTCCCTACATTTTTATTTTTGCTCCCACTGGATTCTACTATTTTGACACCATTTACTCGGCAATGTTACGACACTTCACTGTTAAAGAGCAAGCGATGGCCGAATTTATTAACGCTCTAACAGTGTTCAATTGCCGCGTTCAATAATAGGCTCTCACACTGCCAGGTTTGCTGTCGATAACTTCACAGTAGTTCAACAGGTCGTCGATTATTGTACGTGCCAATTTGTCCATTCACTGAAGGTTTATTTGTATATTCAAACCACTTATATATTGTAGTCATCTTGTTGTGTAATTTCTTGCTTTGAAAAATAATTCATTCTTACCGCAATTCAAAGTTGTTTAAGTACAACAATTGATTTAACTTTTCGGGAACCATTATGACGAAGAAGTCCAAAACAAACCGTTTTAATCGTTTTGTCGTCAGAGATAGACTGTAACGATTAACAGACTGTAAAATGAAGTGTAGACTTGTTTTGGATCTCTCTTCAAACGGACGTGGACTCCAGATTCCAGTAGTCAAGTCTGTGACAGCGTCAGATTTAGATGCTACATGAAGTAGAAGGTGAAAAGGAGCTGAACTCAACATTCGCATTGAATCAACCATTTCCACCATACCTACTTGATGTATATACAAGTTTTACTTATTATGTGTTCCACAAAAACTGTTCTTTTTATGCTCTTTGGCTTGATTCACGTACAATCAGTAGTTTTCATTTAGGTACATTTTGAACATTCTGTATAACGTCGTATACTACTAAAACGTCATGTAGTATTAAGCGTCTTATTTAACTACTCCACATCAGCATCGAGAGTTGTAGGTATGACGTGACTGTTGCGCAATATTAGTGTTTTATCACTCTCCATGGTAATGGGCTACTTTCCAATACAACTAAGATCTGCGATAGTCATCTTTTCCTTCGTAGCTAGCAGCTTCCGTTTCTTCCTCTGTAGCTTGTAATGTTTGGGATTTTCCCTCCCCTAAACATTATTTTTGCTATGTTACCAACTATTACCAAAGAATAGTAAAATATTTAATAAATAATCAAATTACATAACTTTTCAGCAGTCATATGAATAATTAGTCAAGGTCCAAGAGCAAAACTACCGGTAAAAAGCTTAGATTTACAAAGAATTTGTGGAACACATTATAGAGCAAAACTCTTGACCATAACGGACGGGCGATTTTCTATTGAACTTAAAATTGTATTAACAGAGACCCTAAACGTCATAGGTGGAATAAAAATAGCTCTCATAATAATAGTACAAGAGAAAAGTAACAATGACTATTGTAAGTCTGTTCCACAGACTCACGTTTAGGTGGTAAAAATTTGCTACTGAACTCTTGTCATTGTATCAAATCATGATACAATCAAGATGCAGTGCGGGGCTGCAGCTCTGATTGCTATGTGACTTCGGCACATGAGCTATTATACTGATGAAATACGGATAAATCCGAAGTGGTATGTAAACAAGCGACGACCTGTGTATCACAGTCACTCAGCTGGATTAACTGGAGTGCATATAACATCCCACAACTTTTCAGGTGATTCACTGAAAACAAAGTAATATTTAATCCAAGCAAAACCCACACGATTGAGTTTAGTCTCAAATATCGTGCAATTTGCACTATTCGTTTCTGCTTGACAACACTATTATTAAAACTGTCTGTCCACCAAGTGTGGATTTATATGGAGTCTGATCCAAATGGTTCTCAACTCATGTAAATGACCTTGCGGAACAACGTTTTCATCCAGAAAAAATGGACTCTAAGGACCGTTTGGAGTATTGGTAGGGTAGGCAGTTGCCGGGAGTCTTTCGGTCATGTAGCAATATTTCTCCACTCTCTTTTGATTTATCAGGTTTAATAAATATTAAATTATATACAAAGGTGATATCCTGACTGACTGTATCTAATTAATCAAACGCCCAGCATAGAAAATAAAAGATAATTAAATAAAATTTGGTAGATAGGTTTATCTTGGGTCCTAGATACGCACTTAGGAAGGATCTTTCTCTCCGACATCGGAACTCCACTTTACTAGCCTCTAAAGTTGTTAACATTCCCATAAAAAAAATGCATTGCTTGAAACTTAAGAGAGCCTGTTAATACATCAACGGCTCTTGCAAATGACAGCACAACCATGTGTTTAATTAATTAACTAAAGTTTTAAATGTTTTTACATGTATAATATTTAAAGCACTGAGTAAGCTTTATAGTACCTAACAACAATGTTTATTTTAACATTTTCTGTAATCGCAGTTGAGCAGAGAGTTTTTCCAGATAATTCTAGAATATAGTTATAATTGTAAATTTGAGTAAATATTAAGTATGCAGTGCTTGATCAATACTGTAATGCAGATAACAAAGACAATGCTACTACAAACTTGTAAAACAGTTTTTACTACAATCAGATTTATGTACAAGACGCTGTACGAACTTGTACAGACAATACATTAACATTCACTCAAATTCAAAAGGACTGATAACTCGAAGAAAGATGATCTACCACGGCAGTGCTATTTACTTAGAGCAGATCAAAACTACTTTGAAGATTAACTATAACCCAAAAATTCCTGCCAACCTCTTATAGATACAAAGTAGGTACATAAGATAGGCCTAAATCCGTGTTAAAAAGATTATCTATGAATATTTATCGATAAAACCCTGACACTTTTATAAGGAAATATATACTAGTCATTATAGTTTGTATAGAATTGAATAAATAGTTTTAAACCTTAAATTGATAGAATATAATTAATTACATGCAAATTACAAATTTACAAATGTATACCTTTTTTAATAAAGAACACTATTGTGTATTTTATTCTAAAAAGGTATGTTGGTTTTTGTATAATGCCTCTTCAACCTTCCAATTTGTCGAAACAAAATCTCATATTGTCAAGTCAAATTCAGTGCCACAAGGAATGACGCCAAAGCTGAGGAAAACTAATCTCAGGCACAAGATTTGACCTACTTTCTCTCAGCTGTGTAACGACAGCTATTGCACCGAACTTGTATCCTTAGACAAAGGACGCGTTCACATAAGTTTTATTTTACTTCTTCTAATTAAATAAGTTCCTTTGATCTTATCTACTTGTGTTCACTTCAAACATGTACAATTGTATTATTAGGTTTTCACTGAATAGCCTGAATAAAGGTTTCACTGTACAGATTTCTGTAAAAGCTTTTAATTATAGTATTTAGCACAGCTAATGAGGAACACAAATGTTTAATATCCTAACTGAGAACAAAATTAATTATTCTTGTTTCCACACATTCAGGTTAACTCTGCAATTTACACAACCTACGCTCTGTTTTCTTAAATATAAAGAAGTTATATAAAATTTAAACTGACCGTATGGGTTCGACTTTAGCCGTATATATAATGTTTCAGACATCAAATGCAGTCACAAAAGCAACAACAAATATTTTAATACTCAAATCTTTGAGTATTAAAATATTCTGAGATGAAATCATCTCAGAATTTGAAATGAAATTTCATTTTCAGCCTAACAGGCGAGAATCCAAGTAAGATTAGGCAAATAAATCTTACCAATGAGCTGGTAAATTAAGAAAAGGAAGATGAACTGGAGATTGAGGTGAACTCAAAATTCAATCGAATCAACCCTTCCTACCGTAGCTACGTTATGTGTAGAAAACTCGGTTGCTCCACCGTGCTTAGAGATCGTATCTATCACATCGTAGTGCACTCAATTGTGTACCTGATGAGATAATAAGATTACCACTTCACCTATTTATATGTGTCTCTGATGTCGAAACGATGTAATGTTTCGTTTAGAGCTCCTTCGTCGTCGACTTTCTTTGGATCTCTTCAGACGATTATGGACTCCAGATTCCAGGAGTCAAGTCTGATACCAGACGCGGCAATAAAAGGGAAGTGAACCGGAGCTAAATTCAAAATTCATTCACACAAAAACTCATAGTACTGTCCTGAAAAAGTCAGGAACAATCATATCAGTGTGTTGGCAAAAGTAAGGGAATTTTTTATCAGTGTTTGTTTTTGTAAAATTGTGATTTAAATGTCCAAAAAACATTTTCACCATCCTAATAAATCAGTACATTTAGAAAAATCCTTTATTTACATTGTATAGAAATATTAACATTAATAGTAGAAAAAAGTGACACTAGTTGTTTTATTTCTTGACAACTGAAAGGGTATCGAGATAGGTTCTCTATCGATTACAGGTTGACTTCCGCCTCTCAGCATTCCTTGGCAAGTTAACTGCGAACGTTTACATTCCAGATACCGAGTATACTTGTCAGTATGTCAACTGTTTTGGACATTTAGCTGTAACCATTATCATCGGATTACAATCAATAAGTAGTAAAAATTAAAGTCGCTTTTTTGTTGGTCTGTTTACGCATCAATATTTTTTAAAACTACTCATCGGATTTTGATACGGTTTTCACTGTCTGCTCCGTTATGAAATAGGGCAAGTTCCTACGTGTGATACATCAGTATTTTAATCATATAAAGTATATAAAAGTTTGTATAATACGAAAATTTAAATTTTTGAGCTCTTTCATTGTCAATATTGACTAAACCTTATGACTTATAACAAAATTTTGTGCTATGGAATTGTACAGTTCAAAAAGGCCTGAAAAAGTCTACGATGACGTATATCTATCTCCAAAGAATAACCCATAATGACCTTTTTTCTCTTTTAAAATTTATAATTTTATTAGCATTTCTGAAGTTATTTAGATTTAAAATATCAATATCAATGCATAAAACACGAAAATACGTGTTCATCAATACGTGAAGAATAGGTAAAATTTCTCTTTAAGCAAATAACTTTGATCAATATTTTGGTATTACGTTTAAAAGTCTGCACGATTTGGTTGCACAACTTATAACCAAAGAACAGCGCCTGTGCTCTGATTGGTCGTGCGGGACCATACCACACTTCATTGCGAAATATAATAATTACAACAATCTTTACCTAAAGTTAAGTAACACAGATTAGTAGAGTTACTACCTATATATACATTTACATCTTCATATTCAGCAGTTATTGTTATTTTATTATTGGATTAAAAAAGCGTATGCACTTCAAAAGTTTCTCGGAGAAGTTTTTATTCCTCGAATTCCACTAATCCCTGCAGACTTACCTTTCCAATTTAAGCACCTACATTTTTCAATAACCACTAATAAGTCATCGGGTCAAACATTCAGTGTGTTAGATTTAAACTTTCAGTGTTTTTTACAGCGACAACTATATGTTGCTCTTTCACGGGTAACTTCCAAGAATAACCTATTTGTGTTGTCCAAAGAAAAGAAAATTGCTGTAAATATTGTGTATAAAGATATTTTGTGGATATTAGTAGTAATAATAGTCTAATGTAAGATGAATGATTATAAATTTATCTAATTCCATAACATCATTTGATTGGATAATTTAAAATTAAATTGCTATTAATATTAATACTAAGTGACATTGGTTGTTTATATAAATGGTAAAAGTGAGATATTGACAATATTATAGGGCAATTAAAAAAAATACAGCAATACTACAGTAAGCCATGAACTGAACAATTCATCGTCAACTAAGATTAAAACGTGATGGATCAGCAATATATAAAGAATTAAAAATAATTAACAAAATAAAATATAAAAGGAGAGTATTCAGTAACCAACAATAAAACATATAACAAGTTCACAATATTTCTTAACGGTTTACATTAGAAATTGTATCCGATAATCATAAACAAAGATAACAATTTAAAGTCTAATTAACATACCGCAACAAAACATAATGCATCGTACGGCATCTCCAACGCCAAGTATAATAAGATAAATGTGTTCTGACTAACAATAAAAAACCATCAAGTTTCTAGTAAGGCTGAGCAAGAACAAACCATGGCATGAAACATAATCAGCACATGGTCACCATGAACAACTTATCATCGATAATGTAAATTGTATTTCAGAAGTTCAATAACAGAAGAATTTTCGAAAATTTCGTATCTTTATGCAAGTTTACTGTATAGTGAACAGTATGGAGGATCAGGAAAAGGGAGAGGAGATAAGATTTTTCTCTCTGCTGAAGTAGACTTTCTCACTAACCACAGCACATAAAGGCCCCCACACAGCTTCATGGCACTGGATTATAAACATATCATACCTGAGCAGTCACGAGAAAAACCTCCTTAGTTCATCTTCACTTCCTTGGAAGAAATCGTACTGGGGAGACAACATGCTCCAACTCGGTGGACTCTCGATGCTGTGGAAAGTATAGGTGGTTGGACATTGGTGTGGATGGAACAGATCCTTAGCGCCTGTTAATCGCCTTTTAATTCTTTCTAAATGGTCAATGAGGCCAGCCTCATATGGAGTGCATACAACACTTCCATACTCCATAATCTGTCTGACTGAGGTATAATATAAAACTCTTAATGCTTCTAGTCCAAAACTGATTCCATCTTCAAATGGCTGGATTATAAGATGCAGTAGGCTAATTTAGATGCCCTCTTACTAATGTAATCAGTGTGTATTTCAGGTCCAAGATTAGATGTCAAGATTACTCCACCAACATTAAACAACATTCCTCTCAAGAACAGTGCCATTAAATTATTTTTATACCATTGTTCAATTCGAAGAAGGCATGATTTAAGAGTGCGTCCGTAGCATACGACCTAATCTAACCAAAGAGACTCCTTCTGATGCTGCAGTTTTGAAGCTTTATAAGTAGCAGTTCATGATTAATGTTATCATATCAAATGCCGCAGTAAAGTTGATAAATTAGTTTTGACTACGATAGTACAACATACAACAACTTACACCCAACAGAAATTTGAGGTTCTTAACCTCGATTGGAAATCCGCCCTGTGACTTTTTCTAAAGTACCTAGTGTATTTTGTTTATAATTACGAGTAGTATGTAAGCAATGGAAATATATTTCATTACATATTTAACTACATGTATTAATAGCTAGACAATTATTGTACAGTAATTTAACCATGTTGGAAATCCATAGCCCAATTTAGCTAGTCTTCTCAAATTCACTTGGCGATCTTAAAATTCTCTCAAACGCTTTGTACGAATTAATTCAAGTAATATCGGAAAAATACTTTCCGTTATTTATGTCAGTTCACATGTGATCTCAAAACTGTTTTACAAGAGGTGTGCAATGAGACAAAACCATTTATTTGAGACAGTAATTTGGAAATTCCTAGAAGGAGAGGTTACCATTGACAAATGTTGGTATTGAAGGGTATAACGAACCTTGACAGCTGCCTCCGCCTTGACAACGCAGTTGACAAAGAAGATAATATGCTCTGCCTTTTGTGGGAAGAACTGGAAGGTAGAACTTATATTAGTTGTGATGTTAAACATGAAACAAATGTTACTATATTTCAGGTTAAGTTTATCTTAATTCGTATCAAAATGTTGATTGTTTAGTCTAAACAATGCGCATTATTATTTTAACAAGAGAAATAATCAAGAGTAGTTTACCACAATTATGGCCGCCAACTGCAGGCTCAGCTCGTTCTCGTCCCAGTATTTAATTGTTCCCTCCATCCCTCTCTCACCCAATGGCTAATGAATTACTACAGCTATTTGCATTAGACAGAAATGTTTATTTATTTCGCCACCATCCTTCTGTTTAATATTGCAATAATTCTTTACTTAACATAAATAAGAAATATATTGTAAACTCTAATCTACACACACACACACACACACACACACACACACACACACACACACACACACACACACACACACACACCACACACACACACACACACACACACACACACACACACACACACACACACACACACACACACACACACACACACACACACACACACACACACACACACACACACACACACACACACACACACACACACACACACACACAAGCGCGACAGTAAGACAAATTGAATATATCTCTGCAAATTCATTACAGGTTACCTAGTAAGTACACTGAACATATGTTGTTATGTGTGTTCATGGCAATTTATTTTTGAAAGAGAAATACAATCAATATGGAAACTTTAAAATCACACTGAATTTTGCGAGACAACCTGTTGGATTGTCTGAAATAATACAGATTCACACTTATATTATTGTATATTATATCATGTATAATATATTGGATCTTTCAGTTCCGATAACACATGTTTTCCTCCTTGTAAACAGAATAAGATTAAAGCAAAAGAATATCCTCAAATTAAAAGTTTTAAAAGTCAGGTGATTTATCAACTGACGACCTACCAACGGTCGGCGCAGGCAAACAAAACAATTACGTATCTCTGTCAGATAAAGCCAATCACATTTTATAAGTCTTTAGACATCAAAACCAGGAGAACATAACCTAAGCAATTTTTAGGCAATCTTTGTATCCAGGTTAAATGTAACGTATAAGTTTTTTAAAACCTCCCTTAACCGACGCTTTTTTTACTGTACATCTCGCACTGTTCATACCCTTCCTTGCTTCCTTGATCTGTTTTAAAATTTCCTGCTAACGTTTACGGTTTTTGGAAATGAACTGACCAACGTTAAAAAATGAACGAATTGTTTATAAAAGAAAGCTAGATGATACAATTTTCCTAAACGGTGTAAATACGTTTCATTAACTACTGTATCAGCCTTGATTTAAAAGTAATCTTATTTAAATAAAAATAATTTTAAAACATCATTTAAAAATACTTTCTCACAATTGTTACCCAAACTCTTTTTTTACTCAATACTCTCACACCAGTTTTCTCACGAGTGAGAAATTTAAAAAGAAAAATTCATTTAAACGTAACGTAACTGTTTTATACGTGTTTGTAATCATATTTAGTTGAAATATTGTTAATTTTGAAAGTAAACTGTTGCTACATTATAATTTAACAATAATTTAATTGTAATTTAAAAGGGAACATTCTTTTTCAAAGAATGTACGATCTATTCCATAGTGTAAATGACAATCCAAGCAGACTGCCATATGTACAGCATATAGTTTTGAAGAAAATTATATTTGAAGTTGAACGTATTAAATTGAAGTCTCTTAAAAGCCGATGTTGTCTATTTTAAACTTTCAAGGACAAGAAGACTTGTAGAGGTTGAGGCATATTCCAAGCTGAAGTTAAAAGCTTTCCGAGGTTGTTATCTTACAAGTCTCAAAAGAAAAGTTTATTGGTTAAAAGCGCATATCAGACATTCTGCAATATGTGACATCAATCATTCACGACAGACCATTTCCTCATCTTTTCTTAACTTTCTGGTTACTTCATGCCAAATACGATGAGTTTAAAAGTGATGTGTCATTGAGACCAATAATATCCCTGCAGGATACTGATATTTACAAGTCTAATGCTATTAAAAACATAGTTATTTAAAGATTTTGTAATTTTTAGCACACTTTATATTAGATAAATAGGCAATGCTATTTACATTATGAAAACATCCTTTATTTCAAAGACGTATTTGTCGACCTTTTGTGAATAACGATTGGGAATGGCTGAGGGGTTTAAGACGTCAGACTTAGGATCTGAGTTAGAGAAGAGATACTTTTGGCCTACGTTACAAAAGTGCGATCATAATCAAACATACAATTCTGATTCATTGCACAATTTCCATATTTATAAAATTGGTCAAACTTTCAGCGGAGCACGTTGTAAAATACACCAAAACAACACCGTGAAAAACCAGTGTGAGAACAATGTGTCATTCCCCTCCACTACACTACTGAGGAGAACAAACTTACGTTGTTAGGGAAATTCTTATTGGCTTTAACAATGTCGTCAATATTACAACGTGACACTTTTGGCTACAAATGCAATACTGGTATACTATATACAGTTGTAAAAATTGTACTCTAGGCCAAAGTTACAATTAGATCCACTGGGTAATCTTCCACAATTTTAAAATTGGCCAAACTTACAAAAATGCACGTTGTAAGGGAGTAACCAATGTGCGCCGGTGGTCACTTTTCTATCCAACTTTAGGAATGTAATAATTAATTCTAACATAAATTCATGTTTTTTAAAACAGTGAAGATGTTTGTATTGTAAACATTAGACTAAATGTATACTACATTTAAATTTCACTCTTATTTTGAGTTTCTTATTTCACAGTTACATTACAATCCTACTCGTGTTTACTGCAATCAGGACAAGCATTTTATTTATACTCAAATGGGGTTTTGGCTTAAAACATACAGCATTGATCCGTGGTCTAAGAAGCTTCAATAATCATAATTGCTCAGAAGCTGGATCATCAAACCTGCTATGCAGCACCGGCAGAATTTGATGATTTTAAACCTACGCTAATTAAAACTTTGACCATCTGCGCAAACGGCATACCCCCCAGCTAACATTCCTTTTTAATTTGCCAAGCAAAGAATAGACGCCAGGGTTGTAATTAAAGAAGGGAGTAGATGTTTAATTACTAATTCTCTCAAATGTTTTTCTCGGTGCTTGCATATAAACTAAAGATGTGTTCTTAGCTTTCGCAGATGGTTGTTGTAAATAATATCTAAGTTCTCCGGTTCGTACCACGTCCGAAATATTGATTACACAATGACATTCTATAAATATTACGGCCTCACTTTGGAGGGATTTCAATCTTCAGTCAACAGAATTATTTTAAATCAAAAACAGTTTTACATCAGTGGCAGTCTCTTGACTGAAGATTTTTTCCCTTCCCATCAATATTTCGGACGTGGTGCGAATCTGAGAACTTAGATATTAGTTATTAAAATACGTGGCTGATGCGTTATTCTGCTTAAATCAATAAAACACGTTTTATCCACCAATCTCAATCTGTATTTTTATTAATTATTGCCATTGATATGTATGGAACAAAACACACACACACACACACACACACACACACACACACACACACACACACACACACACACACACACACACACACACACACACACACACACACACACACACACACACACACATATATATATATATATATATATATATACCTTAAATTGTATAAATGGCAATGGCCTTATTTAATTTCAATAAACATTGAATCACAAAAAGTACTTGCTCCGCCGGGAGTCGGACCCGGATCTCTCACTTGCCGGGTGAATGTGCTACCATTACACCACAGAGCGCTTACTTTTTCCGATTCAATTATTTTTGTATTTGGCCGTATCTTTTATATATATATATATAATATTTAAGAAATTCTTTGAAATGTAGGGATGCTGGGGTTTGTACGACAAATGAGTTTAACTTCGGATTAATGTTCTTTGACCTGCGAATTATGTTTGATACAATGTAAAGGTATTAAACATTAGTTAAGCAATAACTTCTTGGAGGAAAAGAGTAATAAAAGTGTACAGTCATCTTGACATGACGGTACATAAATTGTTAAATGTAAATAAGTATGTCATTAAAAGTAAAGTAGAGTCTAGATAAATAAATAATCATCACATGTATCGCTAGCTTTTATGTATGGAATATCGTTTGAAAATGTTATTCCGTTCGGTTTTTGAGAAACAGAAAAAATGGTTTATTTGGAGATTACAAACATAGTGTTGTGTTATTATTGCAGTTATATATCGATGTGCCTTTTCAATAATGTGTAACTAAATGACAAAACATGTACGAACGCTTAACTTTGTGGTACTCAACAAATATAAAATATGTGAATGTATACGAAGTTGTTTAATTTTGTGTTATGTTCAGGTCCCGGCTCACTGCCTCACAACAGTCTGTGATCCACGACAAATACACTCGTATAGATAGCGTCCTCTCTGTGTATTGTAAGGTAAGTATGGCCTCACAACCCCCGAGTAGCTGTTAACCCCGCCATGGACAACAAGTCGGAACGGTGGACCGGCCACGAGCTGGCCCCGCTCTCCGGGAACGGAAACGTGCAGATCGTGCTGACCCCCGCCGAGCCCACAGACGCTCCTCGGCGCGCCGCCTGGGACAACAAGATGCAGTTCATGCTGTCTATCATAGGCTACTCAGTGGGTCTCGGGAACATCTGGAGGTTCCCCTATCTCTGCCAGCAGAACGGTGGGGGTAAGTAAACTCTTATGATACCAGGAATTCTATTACTATTATTTCATACAATTGACATTTATTGTTATTGGAATTTAGCTCTTATGCCGTTGTTGTTATTAAGTTTTCTTGCTCAAACCGCGTCGAAAGATTGCTTACACAATTACTGATTAGGTTGGACATCTGTCAACTGAAGATAGCTCTACACTACATGGCCTAATGTTTACAGAATCCTACTGTTTAAGTAATGTTTCGAAACAATGTGAACTGTAACACGTAATGGTAATAGTTTATTGGATAATTTTGTTTTGAGGAACGTGAATCTGGTTTGTATTTTACTGTAATGATCACAGTAGATCAGAGGTCACCGTCTTTGTGAGTAATATAAACTGAGCATGAAGATGTAGCGGCAAGAATAGAATGACGATTCGAATGTTACTCGATTCAAATAAAAGTGGAACCGGGCACTTTTATATCAACCGTAAGACGTTCCTAGACATTTCTAATGTCAGTAATGTTTATTTGGAGAAATCCATATATCTACACCCATCCTAATTCACCAAAACAGGATGATCATAGACACTCAGGTGTGTCTTCGGGTACATTTAGCTTGATGGCGATATTCCTCTTGAAATTCGTACGTTAAATCCACCCCATCTACCGCTCCCAGACCCTGGATCTCTAACAGAGCCAACATCAGAAACCCATACCTGTGTCCAGGTTAGGTGTCACAGGCTCATGTCGTCCTGACACGCACATACACATCGGAGTCAATTAGACAAGAATAATCTTTAAGGACAGAATAAAACATATTAAGCAAATACAAGTAAATATTAAAAAACTCTTTTAAAGCAAAACAAATTAAGATGTTTATTAACAACTTTATGTAGACTCCAAGGGTGGACTTGTGTCTTTCGAAGTTCCTGTCTGATCCTGCGGTGTGGGGAAATCAATATATTCTTTTTTCTCATTTTAAAACCACCTTTACTCTTAAAATCCAACTGGTTTTTGTGAACGAATAAACAAAACGAATAATTAAATGAAGTAAATTATTAGTTGATTATTTTAAGCAACGGGCATATCAAATGATTAAAACCTACATTTTAGATTTTACATTGGACGAGAGAGGAGAGGGTATTGTGTATTCTATTTATAATGTTACATGATGTGCCAGGGGGTAAAACACGTGTTAGGGAGGGGGTGAATGTGAAAGCTGTAGAGGATAGGACAGGGTAGGATACGTGAGGTGAATGGGTGGATCAATACCCCCTTCCCGGTTTGGTCTGCTGGTTGTGTTGGTGGGGAGGGGTGGATGTAGTTTTTGGCATGCTGCATGACCCCCTTAGAAACCACCCCTACCCCACTATATTCTATCTTCAGTCCCATTCTAAGATAAATTGATATAATAATAATTGTTAAAAGATCAACTAATATGAATACATCCATAAGCTCAAGATACATCTAAGCTGGGAAGCGGAATAGGCTTAGCTTAAACAAATATATCAACCAGAGCAAAGTTTTAATAAAGGTACGGCTTAGTTACAAAAATATAACAAAATAAATTTAAAAGACTGGAAATTTATTTGATACTACACAGTTTGTAGTTTTTACAGTATTACATTATCACCACCACTAGAGTAACATATTTGTTGTTAGTCGGTATTTTTACATATATAATGATATATGTAAAATACTGGTAATGATATGTGTAATACTAATTTGTAAAGCTAACCTGGGGAACGTGTTGTAATGATGTTTTATTATTTTTAAGTTATTTTTATTATTTATAAGTTATTTTCAAAAATTATTTGTATGTTGCGAACAATTGTTTCAAGACAAATATTGTGACTTTTATTGTGTTAAATGTTATTTTAACTTGTAAACAATGTTGTTTACACATTCTAACATTGCATGTTATAACTTATGTTAAACTACTCAAAAATTAAACTAATAGGATGGGTTAAAAGCTCCTATTTCATGTTTCTTCCAAAATTATTTTTCTTTACAAATATGTGACTTAAGAAATGCTACAATTATTAAGATGAATACATTTTTATTGTTTAAAATAAACATAGAAATAATTAATACCTTTACTTGAAGGACAGAGTTAAAGTAAATGTAGTGTTGTTATATCCTAAATTTGAGATTTATGAAAGACAATAATGTTGAAAGATTGCACTCTAGGCCAAAATACAAATGGAGTCTATGGTGTAGCCTAAGCGCTGAATTATAAACTGCCTCTGTTTTATTTTCTCGTATCATTTGGAAATAATGCTTAATAGTATTGTACAAAACAAAAAATGCAAAGCCAAAATACTACATCACCATACAAAAATAGAAGTACAAGCTACTTATAGTTAGAAATTACCATATTCGGCAACATTAAAAGCTAAACCAATTTTTGTTAAAATTACTTTATGTTGCTCTTCTGATACTAACAATTGTATTAGTAACGAATTATGAGTTTTTAACATACCTACCGCCTACTACTATAGATACGATTACTCTAGCTCAGATGGTTACAATTATATTTAAGTCGATGATTCAGCCGTGTTTACTATAGTACGGACAGTGGAGGGTTGTGTTTAAGATTTAGAAATAATGAAAAAATGGTAGTATTACGTATTACAAGAAAAAGTAAAAAATCATCATATCATTCAATGCGGGGAAATCTAAAGCACACCTAAATAAATAATTGATTATTCTAGTAAATATAGTGCTGTGAATTACCGAACTAATGGCAGACATCGGCACAAGATGCATGTGTGTATCACGGATACTCAATAAAATAGGTAAACTCTTTTACCAAGATAAAATGTTCATTAGCATTTAAAAGTAATAGACTTATTACAATATTTATATACACGCCTTGTACTTCACTTAACTAATAAACAATCGTCATCTTAATAAATGCCTTTGTATACCGAAATTGTTCTTAAGAAATGAGATAAAATACTAAATACATATAGTAGTTTATATCTACCTACCTAACTTAGGTCAAGGATGGCGGATAATTGGATGTCAACAGCTGTGAGAGGACATACCAAGCAGACCCCTCTCTGTCCCTTGTGTACTCTACAAGGTTAATTATATATGTCACTGGGACAGTCTATACCATTGTTCTTGGCCCCTTCATCGTCTGCCCTAACTCTGCCATCAAGTAGGGAGCATATAGATTAATGGCCCTAACTAATAATAGTTTTGAATGATATTTGATGCATTGTGCATTCATATCAATAGTATAATGTACTACGTGAAGAAATGTGTAAAATGTACATTTGCTCCAAATATTCCAGTTTTTACATAACAAATTCTGTAGAAATAATTATTTTTCTGTTTTCTATAAATCTATTTCACGCTTGTGTGATATGCGGGCCCGGTTTTAGATCGTTTAATATAATCAACGTATATAATTTTTAATATATCGTACAACAAACATATTGGTTTTTTAAAAATTAATCACTTATATTAGTTTAATATACGCTCATAGAAATGTACCGAAACAATAACACCTAAGATTAAATAAACAATTAATTAAAATATAAAATTATTAAATATACATAACATTAAATATCCTACAATTTTTCGAAGCCTTTTAGAACTTCCTTTCTGGATAGCAAAGCACAATCACTTTAAAAAAATTGGTTGAAAAGCTCCCATCAAGGCACCAGTACAACAGTACTTCTCTTATGTAAAGACACTGAGTTTTTCTGCATCAGTGTAATATATTTATTCAGGAAAACAAGTGAACTGTTATTCTTTGTATAAATAGCATCACTTTTGAAACAAACATTGTGTTTACAGTTATTGAGCAATTGATTCAGATTATTTAAATTATTAATTATTGTTAATATCAACAGCGGTAAAAAAATTGATGGTTGTTCCAAAATATAATTTGTTAACATCAATTTAAAAACTGAATCCGTATATTGTACTACAAAACTACTACCGTGTTCTTGCCTATGTTGAAATTAAATTTCTTTCAAACTTTCCGCCCATAGTATTATTCGTTTATACATCTTCATCAATCATACATTTCGCTAACTCTCAGACAAATCCCATAAAGGGACATGTTCCCTCGTCGAAATTATAATTAATTAATTATTTATTTTTCCTATGTGGTGAGGAAGTTTCAACCAAATTTTTAAGCTTATAATGAATTATAAACACAACAAGGCTGAATTCACTACAGTTGATACGCGAGTCTCTATGCGATATAAATGTATCTCTAGAATTCCATGGTGAACTCTAAAGGATGGCATAGCCGTTCCTTCCATTACCACACAACCGCTGTTTAGCTCAATTATACACCCTAGTAAATTACCCTGAGTAACAGGCTCCACTGACGCTCAGCCAAATTCAATAGACTGAAATGCACTATTATTAAACTCGATCTTGTATATGTAAAAGTGAATGTTCATTCTAAGTCTACAGCTCAATTAGTCTTCGAGGCAGACCCCGGAGTGAAGGATGTACTAACTCCCATCGTCAAACCTCATCGATATGTACTATCATCAAACTCATTTTTACCTACGTACAAAGTTTCAAGTCCAGACTAGACAGACAGACAAATGAAGAATTTAGCCAAATGTGCGAAATTCTGAGTGTATAGCTCAATCCGTTCTTGGGACTCCTGTGGAAAGTTAGGCTTCTCTAGCGCTCAGCCAAATCCCATGGAAGGACAGGTACATAATCGATGTTTTCTATACAAAAATTAAGCTTCATGTAAACTTTCAAGTCTGTACATCAATTGTTTTTAGTTTTCGAGATATCGTACGGGCAGTCAGTCAGATAGAAGTGAAAATCTCGCAGCCCCCTTCATCCCCCACACCGAGTGATACGCTTTGCTAAAGCTAGGCCAGTAACTTATATTTCTATAAAAGTCAATGAGTTTTTCCCATATACATTTTCTTAATGTGGTTTCAGGTGCATTTTTGATACCATTTTTTACGATGCTGGTTCTGGAGGGCATCCCTCTCTTCCTCATCGAGCTCGGCATCGGACAGAAGATGCGACTGGGGTCTCTCGGGGTCTGGAACACGATCCATCCCTGGCTTGGTGGCATCGGTATTGCCTCCTGCACTGTCACCTTCTTCGTGGCCTTGTATTACAACGTCATCATAACCTGGGTTTTCTACTACTTTTTTAACTCGTTTCGAGTAAGAATGTTTTACTTTAATACTTTTCCAAATAACTCACAACCATATTACGTAGAATGTCCTTAGTTGATCAAGGAATATTATTTGATCATACATCTTTAACAATATTGACTCCAAGACATATCCTGAAATGCTCAGCCTGTATGTTTAAACTGCTATAAACAGGGATTGGTTTTACATTATTCTAAGGAATCGGATGGAGGAATCTACGACATTTTCAACAATTAGTGTTTTAAAAAATACAGTTTTAAAATTATTTCACATTCTTTTATTACATTTGAAAAATATTAGAGATTGGTAATACTCAAAACATCTTAGGCCTTAGATAATTTCTAGAAGGTAGCTGGGTCACTGAACGGTGTGACAAATACACCCACATTAAAAGGATTAGTGTATACATTACTAGCAGTTTCCCGCAGCTTCTCACGCAATTCTTGAAATCTAAGGGTATAGCCTTCCTAGTGAAAGCATTTAATGTAATATAATGGAGCAATATGATAATTTTCAAACAGAAGCATTCATACAGGGTTTGTCCGGAAAATAGGTCTGATTTTCTTTTGCCGAGACTGTACTTCGGAGCGTGCGCGCACCGACTGGATTCGGTAGAGGGCGTTCCTAGCTAACGAACAAGCGGCTGGTCAGTTGTCTCCAAGCACCTGAAGAGTCAGGACAGGCATTTGACGTGTTTGTGTGAGTGGTGTAAGCCGAAAATGCAGCGCTCGTTAGAGAAGAGGTACACGATTACATTCAGTGTGAAACTGGGTAAATCTGCGACAGAGACATTTGATATGATCAAGCAGGCATACCCAGATGTTGCTTTAGCAAGAAGTGGTGTGTCTCGGTGGCACCAGGCCTTTTTGGAGGGCTGGGAAGAGGTCGCTGATGAAGACCGTGCTGGAAAACCTTCGACTTCGACAAACACCGAAAATGTCACTCGTGTGCGCAAAGTTTTGAACTCAGACTGTCGACTAAGTATTCGTTTAATTGCCCAGATGTTACATTTACTGAAATCTGTGGTTCATGAAATTGTGACGGAGCATTTGAACATGCGCAAAGTGTGTGCGAATATGGTCCCAAAAGTGCTCACTGGCGACCAGAAATTGCGGCTCACACCGCCTTTCTTGTGAACAGTTACCTCACCAAGGCCGGCATCCCAACTCTTCCACAGCCGCCCTACGGCCCAGATGTGGCCCCCCAGACTTTTTTTGTTTCCTTGCCTGAAAAGGCAAGCATTTGGAGACGACAGAGGGGAGCCAAGCAACTTGCGCCGCGGCTCACAAGGCTATTCCGAAGAATGCCTTTTGTGACGCCTTCAATGCTTGGAAATCGCGCTGGCAGCACTGCATCGACGCAGAAGGCGCCTATTTTGAAAGTTTTTAAAGAATTGTAACGATTTACTCAATAAATTTTTTTTAATCGACTCAGTCCTATTACTTTCCGGACAAACCCTGTATGTCAGTTACTATTTTAGTACCCATGGTTAGGAGTTTCAAAAGTTAGTAAAATGTTGACTGATTCTTTTTTAGGTTTTGTTGTATGAAATATATATTTATATATGTGTATATATAGACGAGTTCAATGTCTATAATGAAGTGTTCAAACTGTGTAACAAATTAAACATGAACACTGGGTAAAATTAACAATTCTATTTTGTAATAGCTATCATTAATGTTCAACAAAAGAGTTCAATCACTTCATAATGATGAAATTACTATTTAAATTGTGTAGCAATTCATGAACTAACATGGCTTACAGAACCCATTACCATGGGCAAGCTGCCCCAAGTTTCCCAACGGTACGATAGTTCCTGAGTGTGAGAAGAGTAGCGAGACGGCGTACTTCTGGTACCGCACCACTCTGGACATATCGCCCTCTATGGAGGAGACGGGAGGACTCAAGTGGTGGATAGTCCTGTGTCTCTTGCTAGCCTGGACTGTTGTGTTCTTCATCACCATGAAGGGCATCCAGAGCTCTGGTAAGGTGAGTAATCCAACTTCATTTTACTCCACAATGGATACCTTAAACCCGAAATGCTGAGCAAAGGAGACAGCACTTCTCTTATCAATACTCAAGTAACATTTATAAGTAACACCTATTATAAGTAGTATTGTTCCTGCGTTGATTTATTTATCTGTTGCGAAAGTACTGGACAACCTATCCTTGAGGCCGGTTACGTCCAGAAAGTACAAGGTTGACGCTGATTAAATTGTAGCCCACTATCACTTGGCATGCATCACGCTATCGCAAAATACAGAATATTCATATTCTTTATAAATCTGGGTTGCCTCACACATCTGCCACTTAGTTCATGCGTTTCCACTAGGTTCTCTGAGGCAGGACTTACATACGCAGAAAAAGGACTAACGCGTTTGGAGCTGTGTGCAGTGAGGTAGTCTGTTGACGAACCCCCCACTTTTGGGAGTTATGTAAATAATCCGACAAATGTTGGGACTTGTACTATGGGCCAGCTGCTAATTCCTTATTTTCCTCGTTTGTTTCCATTTATTTGATGTAAAATACTATTTGTTAGACGCATTACAGTTACAGAAAAAGTTGCAAGGTACATATTTAGAGACATGTTTGTGAAATAAACATAGGACTGGCTGATTTCCCACTTTTATTGAACACAGGAAATTACATTGAAAGAACTCACTGGTAGAAATTCCTTGTTTACTGAATTTGATAACAGTCTTAGACAGAAAAATTAATCAGCTATTTGGAAACATGCAGCAGCTAATAACTAGGTTAACGATTAACTTGAAGACTGGAACTTTTTATTTAACTTATTAACGTGGGGAGAGGGTTTCGGAACTCATTACCAACAAGGAATGAATGATTGCTAAAATATTTGACAAGTTTGAAGTGTAAGGAAATGTACAAGTAAAAAAAATTGTTTTGACTAAAAAACTACTAAATATAATAAAATTGTCACTGTACTTTGCTGAATTCGAATGATCAGGAAATTATCTCACACATTGATTTGATAAGGAGTGTTTAAAGACAGAGGAATGTTCAAAATTTTAAAAATAAAAATGAATGCAATGGAGTATTGAAGGGCCAGGTAGAACATAAAGTCTAATTTCCCCCGGCTATTGTGAGCTATTAGGAGCGCTTTCTATTCGTGGCCGCAATACCCCTATCTGTGTGTCGCGAGGGGTTTTCCCTGGAAACTTAGCTGGTTTTTAACCTTTGACCCTTAAATGAAAGTATTGTTCTTTCTTAGAACAAAAGGAAACTATGTACCAAGTTTCAAGACACGTAAGACATTTATATCGAAAGTTATCGTTAGTTATCGGCCAGACAAATAACATGTTAAGAAAACATGTCAGGTTCTTCATAACGGATGTTCCATTACATGTATATGCATTAACAGACAGGTTTTTTGGTTTCAGATGAAGTGTGGAACAAATAAAAAGCTAAGCAATTTACTTGTTGGTCAAATTAAAATTAAAAATCAATAGACCAGTAATTAACTATAACTACTTTTACTGGACTAACGATAACGCATAAATAATTGAGGGCTCCCCATAAATTTACCTACTGAACGTTGTGGTCCGAGTAGGATAAATTTTTACCAGTATTAGTTATTTATAAATTATCTTACAAATAATATATCAATACGAATTATTTACTACATTAAATTGAACATTTATAAAATATGACTTTGTGTAAACGCAAGTATAATGCATAATATAATACATATTTCGTGTAAGACAACAGTTTAAAATATGTGTACATTATTAGGTACTATTTATTCAGTCCTCATGAATTGCTTTCTCGTATAAAGTACCTTTGCCACACAATGAAATGTTAGCTCAATATCTAAAGAAGCCAAATGGTGAGGTGTTATTTGTTTAAGATGCAAATAATAAACCTAAATTGAGTTTTACTTTCACCATGAACACGGTCGTTATCAAAGAAATTCAAATGATAGTAATCTCCGTAAGTGACTTTAGTGAATACGCTAAACTTGGATACATACCAAGACATGTAATTACTCGCGCTTATATCCATTACTAATTACTGTTCACTTGTTCAGTTTACTCAGAACTGTACTTTAGGTTATTTTCATTAAATTTGTGTTTTTGTAAGGAATCGCGACAGCTTTGTGTAGTATATTATTAAATATATTTATCTAGTTAGATATACATTTAAATTTAATTTTTGTATTTACGTTGACTATAAAACACTACTACCGATTTCTGAGTGAAAATTATACATTAATTTGAATACACATAAAAAATAATACATACGCAATACACAATGGGGCGGTATAAACGTGTGCAATGAAATATGTTTGGTTTGATATCAGTTTACAAAATTCATACCACAGTTCATTTCAAAATTAGGTTTTAGTTTTTTGGCTTACTCATCCGCTCTTGTGACTACCATCACAGTTTTTTTTTCGGTTCACGACGCCACGAAACATTGTCAACACAATTAAATTCTTGAAATACTTCTGCCTTAATGTGAAGTCAACGAATATCAAACCAAAATTACAAATCATTCATATCCGCTTATGTGGGTGAATTGAAGGTGACAAAGCTAAATCGGAATTGGCCTAAGCGAATTATATAACCATACTGCTATCATATACCGAAAACGGTTTCAACAACAAAAACATACATCTTTGCCACATTCCAAATTACAAATTGGCAGACGTTTACTGTCGACACCACTCCAAAGGAGGGGGAGTTGCTATTTTTGTGAAAAATAATTTCACCTTTTCCAATTTTTCAATTCAAGGAAAAGTTGATCGCGACTATGAAGCAGTTGGTATCAAACTTCAAGGCAGTGACACAACATTGTTGGTCATTGGAATTTACAGGTCTCCCAGTGGAAGTGAAGAAATTTTTTTTTCTAAATTTGAACACTTACTTACAGACTTGACCAATCACAGAAAAGACTTCATCCTCATGGGTGACTTCAATATTAACGCAATGGACAACCAGAATCCAATCACCAAAAGATGTGTGGATTTGTTGAGGTCTTTTGGCCTTGAGTTGCTTGTCAAGTCTCCAACGCGAGTAACGGCAACTACTCAATCAGCTATAGACAACATCATTTCCAACATTCCAGGTGTCGCGGTGTCCGTGGTCAACACAGCAATCTCGGATCACTGTGGCCAAGAGGCTGTAATCAGTGGAAAACACTTCGAAAGGGAGCTCAAAATCACAAAAACAGTAAGAGTCATGAGGCCTGGAAACATTGCTCTTCTGAACACTTCCCTGTCCAAAGAAACGTGGAACTTTCTAAATTTAACGCAATCAGTAGAACAGCAGTTTCAAACGTTTAACGAGGTCCTAAATTATCATCTAAATTTGTGCTGTCCTACGAAAACAATCAAAGTTTGTCAAAAAAAGGCAAACAGCAATTGGATCACAAAAGGTATATTGGTGTCGAGAGAGAAATTAAAATTTTTTTCCGAAATCAATAAAAACACTTCGAACGCTGAATTCAAACTCTTTTTCAATCGATACAAAAAAACATATAAGAAAGTGATCCAAGCAGCGAAAGCTAAGGATGTCTCAAAATCAATTATATCTTCAAAAAATGTTTCAAAAACAATTTGGGGCATCATCAAAAATAACAAAAGTTAGGGTGATCAAATCAAACTTAAAATTGGAGATGAACTTGTATGTGAGGCTGGGGAGGTGGCGAACGAGTTTAACAGATTTTTCGCGTCTGTGGCTTGCGAGCTAAACCCCCGGCCATTGCAGCCTCAAGTGAATCTTAGGCGAATACATAGTCCAGTAACGTCACTGGCACTGGTACCGGTTTTAGAAGAAGAGCTTGATCGAATCTTTAGACAGCTCCCGTCCAAAAAATCGAACGATATTGAATTGACGTCTATGTGGCTCATAAAGAAATGTTACAAACATATTCTGAGCCCACTAACACATTTAATTTGTCTTTTGAACAAGGAGTATTTCCCTCACTCCTACAATCCGCAAAAGTAAGTCCAATTTATAAAAAGGGCGATCCCTGTTCCACAAATAATTATCGGCCTGTCTCCATTTTGCCAGTTTTGAGCAAAATTTTTGAAAAATCTTTTTTGATCAGAATGCTGAAGTTTTTAAATCAAAACAACCAATTCTCTGAATACCAATTCGGATTCAGAAAAGGAAAATCAACTACCGACGCTGTGGCGAATCTAGTTGAAATGGTTGTTGAGGGTATAGAAAATCGAAATACCACCTTAGGTGTCTTTCTCGACCTATCTAAGGCATTCGATTGTGTTGACCACGAACATCTGCTCGACATTTTGGAAACACACGGCATCCGAGGCGTGCCACACTTGTGGCTTAGATCATTTCTAAGCCACAGAACTCAAGTTGTCCAAATCTCAAATCAACTTTCAAACAAAATCCGACTGGACTATGGGGTTCCTCAGGGATCTATTCTTAGCCCAATTCTGTTTCTGCTATATGTCAATGACATTGAGTCATCACTAATGCACGGAAAGGCCGTGCAGTATGCTGATGACACGACTCTCTTTTTCAGTGAAAAATCAACATCTCTCTTGGAAGAACGCTCTTTTGTTGATGTCAACAATTGCGTTCAACACTTCAACAGCCTCAATCTCCAAACAAACACAACGAAGACCAATGTCATCAACTTTGCTCTTCGGCCTGTGGATTCTCGGTGTGGTCCTGCCACTATGTTGGCAGACTCCATACTAGAAGAGGTCTATAGTTCGAGATTCCTTGGAATACACCTTGATCGAGGGTTGACATGGAATAATCAAATTGATCACGTTTGCGCCAAAATATCCTCAGGAAATTTTGTTTTGAGGAATCTAGCCAAATATTGCCCCACTCAGGTACTGATGACGGCGTATTATGGCTTGATTTACCCCCACCTTACCTACGGAGTGGCATTGTGGGGTGCTTGTGCAAACAATCAGTTGATGAGGGTCTTCAGATTGCAAAAGCAAGCCCTAAAAGCAGAGAATCTTTCAAAAGTTTGCAGCTGTTGACCCTGCCGAGTCTCTACATTTTCGAAACAACACAGTATTGTATGTCAAAATGCGTCAAGACAAGTGGCCAAGACATACATTCATATGAGACCAGAGCCAGGGGAAACTACCGAATTGGCCAACACAGAACGGTGATTTATGAACGCCTGCCATCACAAGCAGGAGTTCATTTCATCAACAAGCTGCCACACCGAATAAAAAATGCCCCAACGCCCAAGGCGTTCATAATTCGTCTAAAACGCTTTTTAGCGACACAGGCATTTTATAATGTCGACGAGTATTTGGCAAAAAACTGGGAGACCAGCCAATAGGTATGTCGCCCCGTCGCTGGTGGTGGGATGATTGGCGAATAAAAGGAAATGAATGAAGGTGAAATTGTATGTTTGATTGAGCATTTTGATGTAGAACGGATGGAAAAATTTTAGTTACAATAACGTCATTTGACGCATGCTATACATGTTAACCATGTCTTGGCAAATAAAGAAATTTTATTTGATTTGATTTGATTCATTGCGGCTTCTTTATATCAGGTTTCCAGCGTTCAACTAGCTTCAGCTAGTTGCGATATAACTTCACCTCCATCAACTCTCATGTATGCTGGTTGAATAGAAATGATGCCACAGTACACAAATAATTTTCATTCTTAATTTTGATAAAATGAACCAAATTACACTTAACTTTTATAATTTTATTTTAACTTCGGCAACATAATTTATTATAAATATCATATACTCAAAAACAGGCTATAACCATAAAAATACTGTAGTGTATGCAATTTTTAAAGATGAAATCAAATTAAAATGTATTTACTAAGAGGACTATAATTTAAACTATTAACTATAAACATTAGAACTATAAAGTCTTCTCTCAACACGATGTTAATTCTCAGTTTAAACCGGATTTTATTATTTATAGGCTACTAAAAATTAAAACAATTGATTTTTTATATTTTCTGTGGGATTGTTAATCTTTTTATGCCATTGGAATGTCAAGATATAATATACTGTTTCCCCATTTTAAATGAAAAATGTGTTTTAATTGTATTTATTTGCTTATGTATAACAAGTACAATATAAGTAAACAAATTTTTAATTTCACAACGTAAATAGTTTTAGATTAATTTTAAATTATTTAAAACACATATAGAGTATATAAAACTGATCTTTTCAAAACATATCTTCTTTAGAATGTTCTTCACTTTTGCGGGAATACTGTAACCGTGCCCGAAATTACTAAACTTTTTAAATACTTCAAAGTGTAAATTCCAACACATTTTTGTTTGCTTTCTAGGTCGTCTACTTCACTTCTCTGTTCCCATATATTGTGCTCACCATATTCTTCATCCGTGGGATCACTCTGAAAGGAGCAGGAGAAGGAATAAAACATATGTATATGCCTAAGGTAAAATGGATACTTAAAATAATTACATTCCTACTCGTTAGATATTTTATATATTGCTGAATATTGTAAGTCGAGTGAAATAAAACTAGTGAAGTAACATATAGCTTATTACGGTCCCTATACAATAATACTGGTTACACAAATTTAAATCACTGTATGCATATATATGAAACATGTGCAGTGCTCCCTTACGCGCGTTAAGTATACAGTGCAGTCATGTTGTTAATATGTTTTAGGAGTAAAAACAAAATAATAAGTTTGTTGTGTTTATGTGTAGTGAAAGTTTCAATATGTCAAAATAAATAATCCTAAAAAAAATTTATGAACTAATTCAATGTGGTTTCTCGGGATATTTCTATGTGCGAGGCTGGAGTTTAGCCACAAAAACCAGTGATCAACCTGTGGAAACCTTTTAAGTGGATATCGTCTTTGGGGAGAAAACTTGTTAGTAATTGTTATAAAAATTATAATGAAACAAACTATATATACATCTTGGTGTCCAGGTTTTGTCGTACATAAAATATTCTTCAAGTTCTTCAAATTCATTTATAATGTACGTAAATCCTCTTTCGGCAGAGTGTTGAACAGCAATATCTTATAAACGTATGGAATATTACTTGCTATTCTAGAAAAATTTTGAAAATTCAATTTTTGGCCATGACTATGGAAATTATAAAAAAGTTTTAGTGATATCACCAAAATAACCTTTTTGGTAATCTTGAAACAACCCATTCTCTGCTGGGACTTACGCAATGTATCTTCTTCATCTAAATTAAACTCCTCAAGATTACTCGCTAATTTCGACTACTTCTGAGCGTGTGGAAGTTTAGAAGTCCCAGTTACGCAAGCTTTCCAGTCTTGTTCTTCCACTTAGTTTAAATTTTCGATCCGGTCTTAACCTTCAGTACCGTTCATCCAACATTTGCAGGGCAAAGAACACGAGGGCTGTGTTGGGGAAGAAATCAACTCCTTCGCTTCTCTACCTCCTCAATCTCGTTTTATAACCAGATCGATTACGGCAGCGTACTATAAAATATATAAGAGTTTTTCGCAGCTGAAAACACTATCCTTCTCGCTGAATAGGAGAAAGTCAAATAGAAAGGTTCACTCTATCAAGCATTTAGAGCTCAGGTTTTAAGAATCTAGAAACAAGAATTTTAGCCTAGTGTGTACGGGTCCATGTTTGATTATTTTATGTTGTTATTTATAAAAGATAACATAATGGTCTCATATAGTTAGTTACCACGACATTTTAAGTTCATTTTTGTCTCTAAAACCAAAACATTACACTTTAAAATAAGAGCTAAATATTTATTGCACCAACTCCATCCTAAGCTCGTTGAAGCTTAATACTTCACCTTTATTTTCACTGACAGCAACAAATCAAACTTACGATGTTACAAAGCCACTGTAATTGTAAAATCATTACCGATTGCCTGTCCAACAACTGCCTCAACATAACGTAGCGAAGTTAGGGAAGAGTTGATTCAATGTGAATATTGAGTTTATCTCTATTTCACCACTCAGTGCAGCGTTTCAAATCAGATACTGTCACAGACTTGATTCCAAGAATCTGGAGTTCACGTCCGTCTGAAGAGATCCAAAAAAGTCGAAGACGATGACGTTCAAGTGAAATCTTTGCATCGTTTCGACACCAGAGACGCCTAGACTACAAAACTCTGTCTGGTGTACCCAGCAGCCATCCACTGTAATCTAGATGAAGAGGTCTTTCATTACAGAGTTCTAATTGTTCTATTAGGTGCACAATGTATGCATTACATTATTTTAGTAACGATGCTTAAGCACGCCAGAACAACCGAGTTTTCTACACGTAATGTAGCTATGATGGGAAGGATTGATTCAATACTAATATCCGAAACGTTTTTTTATCTCTTTATACGGCTGTGGATTCTAGATTCCAGGGGTCAAGTCTTTATTAACAGGGTCAGATTTTAGATTCTGCACTGAGCGGAGGTGTAATGCAGGTTAACTCAATATTCGAATTGTCTCAACATATTAGAACTAGTAAGTTGGGACAGTAACCCTAGTTTTTGACGTTATTCAGAGGTATATTACAAACAATCTAAAGGCCATTCAACATATGAAACATTCAATGACAATATAAAGGTCCATGCAGTTGAGTTGGCACTGCTTGTTGACGATAGTCGATGGTGCATCACTATCAACACTCGATGAATCCAGTATAGATTGTTCTGTCTCATTATCAAAATCTGCTAAAAATTAACATAGCAGGCACATTTATCAAATTATTGGAGCAATAAATACAAACATCCTGGTTAACGTGTCAAGCAAATAATCTAAATTTTAAACATGGTAAAGCCCAAGCAGTAGATCCTTGAACTGTTGCTATACCTGATATTACTCATCTAAATACGTATTACATCAACTAGTATCTTAATATTGTATTATATCCTAATGTTCTATTTTTTAGGTCGATAAGTTATTACAGCCTACCATATGGCTGGATGCTGCCACCCAAGTATTTTATTCCTTCGGACTTGCGTTTGGATCCCTAATCGCTTTCGGGAGCTACAATCCTCCCAAGAACCATTGCGTAAGAGACGTCATTCTTGTGTCCATTTGTAACGCCTTCACCGCTATTTATGCCAGTATAGTTGTCTTCACCATCCTTGGGTTTAAGGCTGTCTCAAATGTTGATAAGTGTATGGAAAGGTCAGTTGTATTATTAGGTAGTATGTAGCAGGTAATAGTACATTACATTTAATTATACCTGAACCACCGCAGTAGAAGTATTATAGGACTTAAATATTGCTTCGTATTACAGCAAAATGCCTATTTTACGTCCTTTGTACTTTACCTATATTACCTTTAGCGGTCCTAAGTCGCTAGGCCTGTGCCTACAGACCGAAAACTGTTATAAGTTTTATTTTGTTATACTCATAAACACGTGTTAAAGATTTTACCATCGTTTCGTTAATTAAAGAATAAAATATTTTATAGCAAAATATTAAGTATAGGAAGTATATTACATATAACTGTATTACAACGTAGTATTGACTAAATCGGGATCTTCCACTATTTTTGGAGGATTGAAATGTCCTATATGATACAGAAATTGCTGTTAGTTACTCGTTTTGTTTACTTATCTCTAACTAATGGCTGTCTTAGATGTATACAGAGTGTCCCGTAACTCTCTGGACATACTACATCGTTGCTCAGGTCAATTAATACAAAACATATTTTACCATTATTATGAACATGGTTCTCCGATGCTTAGTTTCCCATTTGTCTGTCTGTATGTGTGTTTTTTTTTATATAAAAATTTAATAATATTAAAAACCAATATATTAAATTATACCAAATTTAGCACGAATATTTATAATACTAAAGCCAGTTAGTGAAAAAGATGTCATGAAATTATAATTCGGATTTTCAAAATGGCGGCCATTAAAACTTTTAAACTTATAAAAAAATTTTTAACCAGCATTTTTTTCAAGACTTACAAGAATAGCAGTTTTTATTCGATTTTATTACAAATCTAATGACACCAAAATTATTACAATCAAATAATAAATAACTGATTTAGAGCAGATTTACTGTGACAAGACATGGCTTACATTGTGAGTTGCCGGTTATTCAGTTTTTGTATTGTTGACTATTCGCTGAGCACCCGTTGAGAAAATATATATAGATAGTTTTTATTTGCTATCAAATTGAGAACTGCACAAAGTGATGTATATACTACAATTAATTCCAGTAAGGTTGTGGGGTTGCACACCATTGAAATACACCATAATGTGTTGCATAGACACAATACCAGGCACGCAAGAAAATGTATGCTGCTGATCCACAGAACAGCCGTATTCGAAAGGACACCATCGTATGAGTTAACAATCTACCAGATGTCTTAAAAATCAAGAAACCTATTGGCCAAGAAAATGTTAAGTAAGTGGCTGCAAGACAATGCGTTTAACACCGTACACGAATTCTTTTCTTGGGGCTACACGAAGAAAAATAAAGTTATTGTTAACCGTAATTACTTTGACTTGTTTGAAGTGTAACATTTAATGGTGAATTTATTAATAAAGAATATAGACTAAGAAATTTAACTATTAATAATTTACAATACATATACCTTTTTATTTGACAATGACTGTTGACTTTAATATAACAACTGCTACAAAACATGTATTAGACTGTTGTAAACTAGTCTGGAACTGTTTATCACATTACTTTAGGCTAAACTCAGAAGTTTATTTGTTAGCGTTCAAAAATAACATGCCCGAACAAGGATTCGAACTTGAGTTCGGCGCTAACCTCTCAGCTATCAAGAACAGCTATGGGGGGGGGGTTTGAGGGGTTGTATTCTGAGGTAGAAGTATGTACTACTGTTCCATATTATTAAGGTCCCAATAACCATTTCGGGAAAGGGGCTCGAGAAATAGTTCTTACTTTTGAATCAACAAGTTTAGATACCCGAGTTCGAAAGTTAACCACAAACACTAATATTAGTAAACCTACAATAAATGGAGTTACATTCAAAATTAGCTTGTTTAATTCTGCATACAAAATCTTTCAGTTCTTATGTCAGTAACAACGAATAAAGTACCAGTTTTTGGTGCTTTTCAACCAAATTGCTTTACTGGGCAGTCCAACAAATTCTGCTTTAGTCACGTTATGGAGCCCTTAAGGCAATAATCTAGGGCGTTTAATTTTGTAAACCTCTATGTAATGTGTTTAATTTTTAACACATATGTAATTGAGTAGGCTTTGCTCATTTACCACTTTCGGCGCCTTTTCATTCTAACGCCAACCCGTCAGACTGCCGATGCCAAGGCATCTCCGCCCTAGGCAGTCTGAAGGTTTGCGCTTTTCCAGACAGGCCTCTTGGGACCTTATCTTTTTTGGACCTCATGGACCAAAGAAATCCCCTACTGAATAAGGTGTCATAAGGTCGTTTGGATGCCAATCCTTCTGTCTGTTTGTCCGTTTGTGCGATAAGTCTTAATATGACTGATGACAGTCATAGACTGGAAACTTGATACAGAGGTTCCTGTTGGTCCAAGAAATATATTTATTTTTAGGTGAAAAGGTCTAAGTGCAGTCCACCCGCGTGTAAGAGCGATAGCACTTTCATTACGTTCTTTCGGGTTTATACATTTCCCGTTATATTGGATTATTTTGATATTTACATGATGCAACTGCAAATAGTAGGCAAAGCATAAATTTGTATTTCATTTGTAATATTTTAACTAATATTTCCTTTTCAGTAATAAGCTGAAACTTGAAACTCTCGGAATTCTTGAAGCACAAACAAGTATGGAGCAATATGAACGATATATGCTGAAAATATCAAATGAGACGTTTTATACTCATCACTTGGAAAGGTGCAGTTTACAAGAACAGCTTGATCAGGTAACCTCTGCAATTACGTTTGAAGGTCTTATGAAGTATGGTAGTAATACTATTTTCTGTTTAAGCTTTTACTAGATACCTAATAATAATATAATCATTGAACTCTCCACTTATTGGCAGGTTGAAGAAGGGCATTGGACCAAACAGAAATTAAACAAATTGATAGGAAATCAGCAAGACTCAGTGTTAAAAGTAGCAATGGAAAAATCATATATTATACAAACACATACAAATATATTCAGTAAATCAATACAACAAATAGACTACTTTTAATCTGTTTCGTTTTATTTTTCATAATAGAGTCATATACATTGCTTAAGGCTAAGGATAATGGTTTGCTTTCCTAAAAAATTTTAGTTATTGGACAAAACAGTCAATTTTTTTTAAGAGATTAAGAAATATTTTAAAGAATTTAGCTTTAAGGTGAGCAGTAAGGAAATGTGATAATAATTTGTAATTTTTCAAGTATTTCATTTGTATCTTATTACTGTATATAAATAAGACTTCTATTTCTTGTATTATAACATAAGTTACCGCCCTCAAACTTTTAAACAACTAATCCCTCTAAATGCATAAGTGATGTGAGAAACAAGCAAGTGATATTATTTGATAGCAAATAATGGTGGTTGATTTGGTTAGAAAAATCAGCATTGAATAGAAATTGTGTTGGCTTTTTGGACACTGTTTCGAAAAACATAAGAATGGGGGATACGTGTTATGATCAAGTAATTGTAATTATATTATGTTTATATCCTTTAGGTTGGGGATCATCCTCTCTTTAAAGCTTTATTATTATTACTTGTTATAAGTATCTTCATCTTAATAATTTTACTATTATGAAATGTGTGATGTTATATTATGTGTTTTATGTTTCCAGGCAGCTGAAGGGACTGGTCTTGCATTCATAGTATTCACTCAGGCCATCGTGGAGTTGCCAGGTGCGCCTTTCTGGTCGGTCATCTTCTTCCTCATGTTGTTATCCCTGGGAATAGGCTCTCAGATTGGGATCCTTGAAGGGATGCTGTGTACCATATTTGACATAGAATTGTTTAAGCGGATCAGTAAACCTGTCCTGACAGGTATTGGAGTGTAACTTTTTTAATATTTGCGTTATTTTGGGAAGTGTTATCACTTGATAATGTTATAAGAGGGAGAGAAAGATATATGAAAGGAGAAGAGAGTGAGTGAGTGAGAGCAAGAGAGAAAGAAATGTGGATATTTAAGGAGCTATGCATGTGTTATAATACCCAGTCATAATCAGAATGTTTGTTCGAAATGTTAATTTAGTAATAAGATTACACTCCAGTGGCAGACCAGTATTGGATCCATCGATGGTAGGTACAAGCCGCAAACAAAAATGTTATCATATTGCATTTTCTGAAAAATTTTAATACAAATGTAGACGTCATATCAGACTTGAACTCTGACGAAGTTGTTAGTAAATTTTTCATGAAAGAAAGCAAGAAAGTTAATGTATATTGATTTTTATCGTTTACTTTGCTACGCACTACCTAATTATTTTCTCATAGGTTTATATTTTTTGCTTATTTTCTTTTAAAGAGCTTCAAACCTATAAAAACATATTTCATACAAATTACAAGATTATTCTTCCTGCCTTCCACTTGTGGTAGGTAAATTATTACAAAACTCACAAACAGTTTTAGGAGGTGGTGCAAATAACCTTATCTAATACACTCCAATGACATCATATTAACAATTCTGATTAATCTATGTGAATAATATTCTCATATTCTCGAGCATTTAAACTAGAAGTTCAATTATTAACAGTTATTATAGAAGAGAGAAATATTAATTTTTTATTCAGAAGCAATGCCCAAAAATTACTATTGCTCTTTATTTGTAGAACAAATGTATTATTGATTACTATTTGAAAAATAATTAGTTAAACACCATTGAATGGGTGCTTCCTTTAGTGAAGATTTTGTAGCTGGTGTGCTGATTGATCATAGCGTTCCATAGCTTAGCATAGATAAAGAGGTGATTTAATAACATAGAGTAGACAATATGAAAGCTCAAGACAATATAAGGCTTTTTCCTTCACAATCCTTCCATCGTCAAAAACAAACTTCAAACAAAGAATATAAGGCTCGTCTGTTCAGAGCCGACACAGAGGGGCTTTTTAAGGATATTGTACCTGTCAGTATCATTTTATTTTATGAATATGATAGAAAATTTTACACAATTAAGGTAAATATTTATACTATAGTCAATACACAGAAAATATCTTGTGTATATATTACAAAAAAGTTTGGTCAAGGATTTTGATAATACAATTATTTTCCCAATACACTCCTATCATCAAACATATTTCACACTGATCTGATATCATATTAAATTTTCGATATATTGGAAAATGTATTTATTATTAATTTTATTTAAGTATTTATATAGGCTATCCTTGGAGATAAATGAAGCAAAGAAAAATTTAATTGTTAAGTAAAATTGGTGATTAAGACTTTGTTAATATTGATTGTCTGTTAGCAGGTACTTAACCAACAAAAGATTATACAGTTTCAAATTGAGTCCTAGCCATGGGAATTCTGGTCATAGTTTTATTGGTAGATTATTTCATGTTAAGTTAGGTGAATAAGGCTAGATGAGATTAATTGTTTCTTAGGAAGTGCTCAATCAACCATAAATAATACAGTTTATATAGAGTCATATAAAACACATTAAGATTATTTATGTGTATGTATTCACATTTTTAAGTAGTTTTAGTAACCCAATTTTCTGATTGAAGACACTCATAATGTAAAGTAGTATTACGAGTGATTAATTCCCCATATTCCTGCCCATGCCTACACCTCTGCTCAAATTTTTGCCATTGCAATTAAGGGAACTATCCTATTTATTATCATATGACCAACATGTATTATTCCTTGTTTACTGTTTCAGCTTTTGTCTGTGGGATTTGTTTTCTTGTGGGTTTGATCTTCACAACAGGTGCTGGAGAGTATTGGCTCAAGTTGTTCGACTCATTCGCTGGAACCATCGGCTTAGTCATGATTGCCTTCCTGGAAATGGTGGCAGTCATGTTTATATATGGACACGAAAAGTAATCTTGATTTACTATAAAACACACAATGACATGATTATTAATAAGTACTTATTCTGTTAGAAAGAAATAGATTATTTTATTAATAGGTTTGGAATGAACTCTTAGTGTGAAATCCTAGTTGTAAAATTATAGTATATGACAATAATTATATTAAATGTATTACTTTTAATACCCTTACTGTGAACCTGTCCTGAATGATGATAAGTATTCTAATAAGACAACAAGTGTACTAGTACTAATATTCATGTCGAGAAATTTCAAGATTTTGTTGTATGCTCCATACATTATTTATTATTTTTTACACAGTACTGCTAAAAATGAAATTGGTGAGAGCATGTGCTATTCTTTGAACTCCAAACATCTTGTGTTCTACCATCTTGAAATTTCCATCCTTTATGGGTCCATAGACATAATTATTTTTGTAAGGACACTTTTTTATTACTTATTACATGGTTTTCTTTAACCCATTGTAAATTAAATTTGTAGCAATATTTGCTACATATTCTTTTTTATTGCCACACAAAAGCATAAGCCTTTTAGAGAACAGGTTTTATTATTTACAATATGGTTATTCTTAGAGTCAATAAACATCTAATTAGTAACAATATGCCCCCCACCTCATGACGTTCAGAACTCTTATGTTTCACAATTTTCAATTTTATTTTCTATTAAGTTCAATAAACGTTACTTAATTTTAGAAGAAATGCTTTGATTATTATTTTAACAAATAAATATTAAATTTGAGTACTGAAACTATTTACTTTACAGCTTCCTATTCTTGAGAAAAAGTCATTCTGATTGATAAACAATTATTTTAATGTTTAACATCTACAGAGTACTTTGAAATCTTGGTTAAATTATCTCTCCAGCATTATTAGAATTCACAAAACTAAATAATTTATGAGATTAAAAAATATCCTTTATGTTGAAGACATGACGGGTTACAGACCAGGACTGTACTGGTAGATCACTTGGAGGTTCCTTGCCCCTCTGATCATGTTCAGTATTTTGACATCATCTATCGCTTTCCGTATCATTGAAAAACCTACTTAATGTTTTCAGGTTCACCCAGGATATTGAAGACATGACGGGTTACAGACCAGGACTGTACTGGCAGATCACTTGGAGGTTCCTTGCCCCTCTGATCATGTTCAGTATTTTGACATCATCTATCGCTTTCCGTATCATTGAAAAACCTACCTACCACGCCTGGGATGCTGATACAGTAAGTTTGATAACATTGACTTGTTGGGTTAGTTACAGTTCAGAGAGTGGAGATTGAATGTCTGTGACAATATTTTTCAGTAGTTTGTTATGTTGAATACTCTACATTCTTTGAACAAACCAACATTATTATAGTCATTAAGTCACATAAATATAAAATTACATAAATGTAATGAAACCAATTTTATAAGTCATACATAAAACTAGTAGTTAGTAAATACAACAATGTTCTAATATATATATTTATTTTATTATTTATAAGTCCAAAAGACAAAAGTATACTTCAGAAGTGTTGTCTTTACTAACTACTATTTTTAAATTTATTTCTATTTGCTCCAAATGTAAATAGAAAAAAACATGTACCCAAGGTCATGAATATTCAAATTTATTAGTTACAGTAAGAGTTAGTCTCAATGCCCACTTTCTTTACCCATTCCGGGGGCTTACTAAGGACACACAGTATTAGGTTGGATATTGATCATGTATATAATATGCAATAACAATATGTAATACAACAACACATTTAAGCCAAAAACACAATAACAATTTGTTTATAAAAGAAATAATAGAAAGCCTTATTTTAGTCCTACAAAAGGTAACAAGAATAATAACGATAAATAACAACAAGAAATTAATTCACAATAACATAATTTATATAAACTAGGCAATATATAAACAAAGCAATAAATTATATGATCAGATGGTAACAGCATAAAACTGTTATTGGAAATCAGGGCTGATATAAAAATAACTAATTGTACAATATTAGAATCACATATAAGCAGATTTACTCACTAGTACCATGCCTTCCTTATTCACACAATTCCAGGAGCAGACCAAGGTGATACATTATTCAGAAAGATATTGAATATTGTAGTGTTGATGATCATGGTGAATTTATTACAAATTAGGTCAAGCCTGTTTCCAATTCCAGAGGCAGGCCAAGGACACATAGTGATCTGGATAGGATCTGACTATTGATTCCAGTGTCAGAACAATGTACACTAATAAGAGAATACACTAAATAGATTTTGATTATTGCTTAGACATTGTTGTTGCTCATACCGATGCTCATTAGGAGATACAATATTAGTTGTAGATGTGGGCTGTGACATTATTGTTAATCTGTGTGATACAGATGTCCTTCTTGTACAATAATTCCAGGGGCTGATCAAGGAGACACATAAGTATTGCAATAAGTGTTGATCATGATATGTTTTATCATAAGTGTTTGTGTAATACTGTTAACTGGTAATCTTGTTTGCACAATTCCAGGGACAGACCAAGGAGACGCAATACCCCGGGTGGGTGTTGATCATTGCAGTTTTGATGATCACTGCTAGTGTGATACCTATACTAATTGTATTCCTGTTACGTCGCTTCCAATGCCTCAAATACGACTTAGACATACACCAAGGAGCCATTCGACGTATTGACACAACTGTGTCCACTAAAGAGATGATGACTGATATTGATGTAAGTATCAAATACTTGGACTTTGATAAATTAATAATTGTAAACCGTGTACAGAGTTTTGTAATGACATATACTGTACTAATTGCTTGCTTCTGTGATAATGTTGCATTTATAATATGACTTGGTTTTTGTTTTATAACAAATGCAGAACTTCTAAAGTTTTCATAGATTATTTGTTTTCTTAATTCATAATAAATAAGTTGAACATTTCTAGGTTGTACCATTTACAACTGTAATATAATAAAATTTTGTTTCTTTTATTCACTTCCTATTCATTATACAGCCGACTGGAGGAAAACTGATGAGCGGCTTAAATACAACACACAGTGGAGCCTATAGAGAAATAATCATACAGCTTCTCCCAGAAGTGTCTTTTAAATATTATAAAGTATAATTATTGTTAGTTGCATTAAACCACTAATTACAGAATACAAGTAGTTGTCTATTGAGATATGTTTAGCAATCTATGGTACCTACATGATTCTCTATATACTTATGTTGGACACAGTGGTGCAGTCTTGTAATATACATATGGTGGTGTTAGTGAACATGGCTTAGAATACAAACTAAAATCAATATGTTTATTTTTATGATACTTAAAAGAAGTAAATGTGTACAAATACAAGAATATTCATTATAATTTAATATTTGAGTTAATTATAAGTTTTTTACATGTGTTTTAGTGTTTTTCAACATTTGTCGTTAAAGGTTGTGCTTATTTTCTTTTGACGTTTTAATTTAGATTTTACATAATGTAAATATTTTGAAATTGGGTTTATTTTCACTTGAATGAAATTATGGACTCACATGCAATTAGTACACACATATGTATTTAGCCAAATAAAATCCTTTTAGATTAAAATATTAAGGATAACACAACAATAAGCAGGACTCTTCCGAATATGTGCTACCATACATTTCCTTAATTGCAATGAAATCTTAAATACAAAATACAGTAATGTTGTATCATCAAATAAAACTCAAAAGTTAATGGCCAAATATTGTGTTGTAAGTGATTTATATATCAATATAGATTATAACAATTTTTTAAAGTTATTCTTTATTTTGAATGCATTTATTTTCAATTAATTTGTTTTTACTCTTTGTTTTATGCTTATGATAAACAAGAATTTTGTTTAATTTGGGAACAGTATCTTTTCAGTATTTTTTATTATATATATTAGAAAGTTATATACTGCTATATTACTTCAATAGTAAGTGTGTAGGCAGACAGCCTAATAGCCAACCGTTCTATCCTTCACTGAACTAATATTCATGTAATTAATTTGCCTCATCTAATAAACCTATGGTTAAAGAAAAATTCTATTAACAGAGGCAAACCAAAAGTCAAAAGCTGCAAGTTAAAACAAAACGAAACTGAAAAATTGTAGACTATACTTTTTGTCTCATTACTTTCGAGTTTCTTTTATTCATGTTAATAATATGTTAGTAGAATCTGAGTTGTGTAATGGTTTTTGTATTGGTTTTTACATACGTATTTTAAGGTCTGTAACATATTTATGTATATATTTCAGCTTATTTGTCTTGTTTTAGTTGTAAGCTGTGTGGAGATGTATGCTTAGTTCTGCGCTTTTTTATTTGTAGTCAAATTCGTTCTAATTTCATCGCCAGACTCAGTGAGTTTATTGTGCATGCATTTGAAAAAGCACTCTTAAGTTAAATAATTTTAAAACACTTTAAGAAATAAACACTTTGATTAAATTTGCACTAAAATGTGACTCATAAAGTAAACATTCTAAATATTAAAAACCTAAATAATTTATACAATTTAATGATGCACAAGCTAATGCATGTTATTTAGAGATATTACATTTTTCTGAACTTTTAAAATGACAAACATGTTGTGTTTTACTATTGATGATAAATAATTTGAACGGATAACAGAATTACAGACTCACTCGCTATGTTCAAAAATTCAAACGCTGGAAAGTAAGTACATATATAATTTTATTGAAATAAATTTAATTCATTAAATCAACTTTGAAGTACTCTTGTATTTTAAAAATGTTAAAGATTTGTGCCACAGGAATGTGGGGTATCCTTAAACAACCACATATTTAATAACAATTGGATATCAGATTGGGTTTACAAATTAAATGTCATTTTAACCCTTTTAAGGTTCTATTCTGTTCAAGAATTAAAGACAATACATTCAATAATTATTATTACTTACTATCCTTACATGTATTTTTATTAATATTAGCATTGTTTCATAAACATAACGCATTATATAAATACAGTAATATCTTAAATTATATAATCAATGATATTATTAAAATAATTGTCATAGTATTTTCAGTATAAGATAGTTTACTAATATTCATAGATAGAGACTAAAGCTACAGGCTTTTTAGTTTTCAATAAAAGTATATTCGTTATCGTATTGTAACTGAATTTGAAGTACTTAAAAAGTCTGCAGAATTATTACACAGACATTCTACCTCATGATAGTGCATGATAATCATAATAATTCAGAAAAACATTTGTGACTCATTAACTGAATTGTTTTAGCTGAAATCATCATAATTCTAAAACAACAGCTATTCTTTATAATACAGCATGATTTTAATGATAAAATATAATAGTCTTGAAATAGTATGTCTTAGACATACAGAAGTGTTTTAGTGAAAACAAATTCTGTATGCATGGTCTGTGTTTATTGGGAAGATTCCTCAGGTCCAAGCTCAGCATCAACTGTACAGGCTCAGAAAATCAGACGTACAAAAATAAGAAAAGAAACACTTGCTGGATCTGTCTTAAAAGTCTGTTGTGTTTTAAATTTCATTAACTACATTCGTCGTACGGTTTGTAGTTGATCGCTTTTGTGCAAAACATTTATTAAAGCCCCATGTTGATAAGCTCTATTAATCCCATCAATGAAGTAAATCTCTTCTAACTCAAGGAGATCAAGGTATCAATCTGTCCCATCAAAAGACTGATGGCACCAATAGCTACCAGAAGATGGTGTTCACATATGGTTGAGGCGGACACAAACCAGTCACTGAGTGTATTGTCCGACTATCCTTCTAGATAAGTACCAGTAATATCTAATACTCCTTATTGCTGTAGCAAATTATAGATTAATTAATTAATTATGCAAAGGTAGAAGTGGTAGAAGTGGCAGTTAGAAGTCATAATATCATGATCCTAATTACATCACTTGATGGTTGTTTTCAGGTCTTGACGTTTAATAGCAAAGACAATTACTGAGTTTCTTTAAATACATTTTAGATTTAATAGAGTTGGTTCAATATTTATTGATGAGTCTTGTTTAGATCATTAATTACGTAGTAAATGAGGAAACTTATTACAATATTATACCAATAAAAATTATGGTTGCCTGTAAAGTCGGTTTTACGGGCGAAGATTTTACGTGACAACGTCTTTTTCTCGGTAGAATATTTATTGATATGAATATTATTAAATTGCACAATAGGAACAAGGAATTGAATGAAAATAAGAATTGCACAAATTTTAACTATAGAAATATATTTTGTTTACTAAAACATTGTACATAATTTGAAATTAATTAAAATTTGTTATTGTAAATGGTAAAGTTGAATAAAACATTTACTAAAATTGGAATTTGAAATTCTTGCTAAACACAGTTAAATTCTAACTCCGCGCGTGGTGATTGGTCGGTTTAGTTCGTTTGTTTGGTCGCACTGTTATGACAGGTTAGAGGTTATAATTTGTTATTTTAAATGTTTGACTAGCAATACGCGCTGTTTCTTCTCAATCGACTGAATTACGATTGATTGCAGAGTGATTTAAACTAATAATTTACTTAACACTATCAACATTTGTCAATAGTATGACATAACCTATAAACTCAGTTTCTCAACTTTTGTGTCAATCTAACAATTAATCAATCAATCATAGTTTACGATAATGAAATATCAGTGTACAATTATTTACCTTTATTGTTGTAGTTGTTGTAAATGACGAATCTAAGCACTCCACATTTTCACGAATAAACATAGTTATCTGCCTTATCCCGTGCGGCGGACCCACAGTTATCTGCTTTATCCCGTGCGGCGGACCCACTGGACGGGCATCGTAATGTTACCGGGCGTTACACTTTTTCATGAGTGACTCCGAGCCGCAACCTAATTTAAGACGTTGTCACGTCAAAAACAAAACCGATTGTGATAGTAGAGTGACCAGCTGGGTTATCAATACTTGTATGAAACCCAGCAATAATTGCCAAATTAATAATTGCTTATACTAGTTCACTAATTAATTAATTAGAGGCAGTACATTTGTCTCTACCAGAGGCCCAATTTTGTTATCAGAACAGAGAAAATTTTCTATGATTGTCTGATACTTAGGAAAAGGATTCCTAACCTTCTGGCTCCTCTGCCTTTACAGACCCATGCGACAATCCATTCCATGATTCTTCTTAAGAGAAGATAACAACAGCTCTCCACACTATGCTTCCCAGACAAAAATAATACACAAATTGCTATTTTACTTAGCATAGGTTACAAGGCAGATACAAAACCATTTTATATTTTGTTTTTACTCATGGTATACTATGAGGCTAATAATCAACAAAATACACATCATGTTTATAAATTATGGCCAACGTTAAAGTAATATTAGAGAATTTTAAGAGCACCTATACAATATACTGCCACCCATTTTTAGAGAGCACCTATTTTTTTGTATACCTATACAAGATCAGCTGAATACAGTCAAACAGAATAGACCCATACAAAGCTGTGATAATTAAAGAATGAGAGACTCATTTGACTTAATTATATTGTACCTATTGTTTAACTTTTATGTTACAAATTTAAATTATGGGTTTTCAATAATGCTGTATTAATTTGATTCAAAATCACCTTATAAAAAGGTAATTCTTATCTGAACAAGTTAACTTATTTATCTAAATAATTAAACCTTTAAAGAACCAATTTCTTTAATAAAAATTACAGTAACATATATGTTACAATTACAATTTTAATATTACAATGTTATACAATATAAAATTAATAGATTTTATTATTGATTATGTATTAGGAGCAAAATACAATTTGAATTATAGGAATTATAACAATGTAGGAAAATCTGTGCTTGAATGTATGCCATTAAAAAAAGATAGGTTAGCTTGGGCAATGAAGTGTATTAATTTTAAAAGTATTTAGCACATACAGTGCTTAAGTTTTGGTTCTGCTATTTGCTATTAACACATCCGTGAACAATTAAGAACATTTGGAGTCTTCCTTCTTTGCAAAATGTTATGGCGGTTATGGGTTTTATATTTGGATAAACTATACTAAAATTCCAAAATCTACTACTCATTTAATTTTGTAAATAGGAATTTTAATATTTCATTTATTCATATTATATATATATATATATATATATATATATATATATATATATATATATATATATATTACATTTATTTAAATAAAAAAAACAAACATATAAAGCTTCTATATTTCATGGGATTTTGTGTAAAATCCCATGGTTTTATCCCTATTTTCTATATTTTATCTTCAAGAAGCAAAATAAAAATATCAAAAGAACAAGAAACACAACAAATAAGAATAAACAACCAAAAATGTAAATATTCAACTAAAACCTTCAAGGACCCAGCTGTTATATCATTAATTGCACAAAAAGAAATTTGGAAAAGTTAATTTTATCTTAAATTTAAACCATTTAGGTGTTCAAATTTTAGAAGTAACTGTTGGGTTTGTTCAATATTTTTAAATTTTAACCTATTCAAATTTACTTCAGCACAAGGGAGACCTTATTAATTACGCTACTTTTGAATTCCCTAGAGTTTTTCATAATTTTGCAAGAACCACAACGTGGTTTGTTGCACGGTTCATATCCATTAGTAACGAGTTGGTGTAATTTAGGAAATTAAGGTTGGACAAGTTTGTTTTCCAAATTTAGAGGTTTTTGAAATATTATTCTAGGTGCTTTAGCCATAAAAGTTTGGGTATCTTGAGAGGAAAGTAGGACATTATGGGCAATTTTCATAATACTGTTAATTTTGTGTAGTACAGGAAAAAAATTGTGTAATAAACTTTAGTTGTGTTTTATAATTGAAGCTATGTTTTAGTTTGTTTATTTGATTTTTTAAAATTTTATCTGGGTAATTTACATGTTTAATAGTGTTGCTTAATTTTTCAATGTAATTTAAGAAGTCTATAACATTGCTGCATAGTTTCTTGGCTCGTATAGATAAAATTTTTGGAATAGACTTATTTATATACGTTGGATGGCAACTTGAAAAATTTAGATAGTTCATTGTGTTTGTTGATTTAACATATAGTTTTGTTTTTATGTAGGCTGATTTGAAAAAAATTTCTAAATCTAAAAAAGTGATCATTACATCAGAATAGTTCCATGTAAACTTCAAAGGAGACAACTCTTGAAGATTCTTCAAAAACTCTTGCAAAGATTCCATCCCATGATGCCATATGAAAAACATATCATCAATAAAACTTACCCATTTCAGTGGTTGAAGATTTTGTGAGGCTAAAATTTCTTTTCAAATTCACCCATGAATAGGTTAGCATATGAGGGATCTATCCTGTTGCCCATAGCTGTACCAGAAATTTGTAGATAATTTTTGACGTTAAATTTAAAACTATTCATTGTAAGGATGAATAGGTTTAAACTGATGAAAAAGTTGGTCGATGGAATAACATTTTTTCTGGTGTCTAGAACACTCTCTACAGCCTTCAGACCCTCTTTATGTGGTATGTTTGTGTATAGACCATTTACATCTACTGTTTCAAGGATTGCATTTTCTGGAATTGGTTATTTAAAAGTAGTAATTTTTCAATGAGTCAGTAGAATTTTTTATATAGGATGGTAATGATTTTACAAACAGTTGAAGTTGATCATCAAATATAATCTGAAATTTTTTAGTTATTTCAGTTGAAATCATGTTGTTTGCCTATTGTTTACTTTGACTGCTTACATGTTTAGTGCTTGTTGTACTGCATGTCACATCTTGTTTTTACTGAGCTGTACACAAGTCATTAACTCATTTAAAACCGTCTGCTAGAAATAATGTTCATATTAGTTAGTTCAATATGAGGAATTAATTGTTCTTCAGAAGTTGGATTTATTGGAATAAAGAATCCAAAGTGATAAATTGATTTGGGATTCCAAATTAATTCAACGTTTATTATTATGAGAGAAAACAGGAGGTTAATGTAGATCTTGACTTGTTTACAGCTTCACAGCGTAAGTTTTTGTATTAAAACATTTTTGTTTTGCTTTGCAAGTTTAATTTTATAATATTAATCTGAGCTTAAAATATGTTAATGGTTCCTACTCAATGATGTAGAAGTACTATTATAGTGATATTGATGGATTTGAAAATATTGTCAAAGAAAGCAAAACTAATTAAGTGTTATACTGGCTTTAATTGATTTACAATGTTCTGGGTTGTGTCATTATTGGAAGTCACAAGACTTTAGTACAAAAGACATTTTTATTACTTTCACAATATAATTATTGATTTATCTTGTTCAGAAATTTTCATTTTAAAAAGTGACAGTATAATTTAATTTATAGCTGATTGCCATTGAAACCTAGAAATATTTGAGAAAAATTCTTCATAAATAAGTTAATTATATTGCAGCAAGAAGAGTTCCCTGAAGAATCACAAGAAGATAGCGAGGAGGATGTCGGAATGAACTGCAATGATCACGTCGGCAAGGCATTTAAAATGGAAGTTTTGGACTTTTAGCATAAGAAAGGCAAGCCTTCAAGACTTGCCTATTTGTGATTGACTTCATTAAAAAAAAAATACATTTCTACTTAAAATAACTTAATATCTCACAATCATGTCAAAAATGTAGTACTCAAGCTCAGCAATAAGGGTGGTTTTTTGAGAACTAAGAACTTTGTATGATAAGGTGTTATAATTTAAACCACCTGCACAATTTATACTTACAATATTTTCTGGCACCAAACCATTTTACACTGCAGAGTCATAGATGGGAATGTTGCTTATCAACAGAAGGGAGGTAACCATTAAATTATCCAAGCTTCTTTAACTTTCACACAGAAAAATATAAACAACTAAACTATGATTGTCCGAAGGACATCTCAAGAATGAATTGAGCTATATGCTTGAAATTTTGCATGCAACCTCAGTGAAAAATTGTTGCGCAACATGAAATGTGGTATACTTCTACCTTGTATTTACCTAAATTTTACTGACTACTGCAATAGTCTCTTCTTATTTCCCAACCTTTAGATATATGCACTATTCTCCATGGATGTAAAAGACTTAAGTATTTGGAAGTTAAAGATTTATTAGATCATGATCTTTTATCTTCATAGTTGCATTTTTCATGGAAATTAACATTCCATCCAGTGTTTAAGGTAAAGACAAATGCTGGATAAAAAATATATCCAATCAAAATTGTAAAAATATAATTTCATTGTCATTATACTTTTTAGTAAGTAATGTAAAATGAAAAACTTAGTCTGAGTAGTCTTAGAATCACTGACAAAAATCCCAATTTTAGTCTGAATACTTTTATTTGCTGTAAGTTTTATTTACTTACTGCTACAAAATTCAATTTTGTTATGCTTGCCATAATAAAACTCATGAAAATCAGTGTCTGACTGTATGTTTTATACTAATTCTGAAGTTAGATCAATTTGTTAATCAAATGTTTAGAGACTACAGTGTGCTGTTGAAGAAATAGTCATGTGTGGTTGGCAGTGTATGGTAGTGGGTGCATAGCATTGATGAAATGACAGCTGGTAATCATTTAAAGAGTAGTCACAGCACAAAATATTAATTTATTATTGCACAATTTTATGAATAACATTTTAGTTGTGGCCATTATATAGATATTTGCTAAGCAATAAATCTCACTGATATATGATATACTATGTATATGAACTAAGTGCTGTGAAATGGGTTATTAACTAGATATTAAGTGTTGACGTCTAAGGTTCAGTTTAGTTTTTGAAGATTGGAAATAACTACCAACTACAGTAATCCGTACAGCACTGTATATATGTATCATACACAATAGGTTTAGATGTACATACATACTCCAGTATATAGGTATATGTCTTTTAATAACCTATTTAGCCAGATAAAATGGTTAGATTAAACTAATAGTTTAACTATACACCATGTCTAAATCAGAACAGATTCTTGTTTATATACATACCTACATCTTTAACTGCTTTCAATTTTTTATAAGGTTTATGAAACTCAAAGTAATTCTTAAAATTGTCAGGAATTATAAACAATGAATAAACATATCCTTTATCTTCATATGAAGTAAAATATGTTACAAATTATCACATATCTAATATCAATGTATAATTAATTGGATCATCAACTGAAAACTACTTATCAATATAATATCAGTAAATGTAGCATACTTATTTTTAATAGTTAAATGTGAATACAGAACAATATTTTTTAAAGTTAAAGTTTTCTTATATTTTTTAAGTACTATATAAAAATGTAAATGCAATTACAGTTAATCTTTATAGTGCCAGAGTAATGTAATCACATGGCAGTTGGTACACACTAGCAAACCAAACACTGTAATGTTAAAATTAGTTAACTTGTTCAGCAATATAAATGTGACAGTGTAGTGTATTCTACAAACTAATTTTTACTAAATCGAGGAATTCAGTTTGCGACTTAAAATGTGATGTCTCATACTTCTTGAGTGAAATAGAGGAACTTCTTTTCCTAATATTGTACCATATTAAATTAACATGGTCCTTTGAAAATATAGGTGAAAACTTCGAGAGATGGTAAATGGGCTAAATAAAACAGAACAGTTTCTTCTACCGATTTAATACCAAATCAATTCATTGTGAATTTAATTATGTATAGTGTCTGTTTCATAATGGAGAATTAGTAAGTTATAATGGATTATTACACAAATTATGTTTAGAAGATTTTTTTCCAATTAGAACCAAATCAAACATTTATTTTATGAAAATGTTTGTATCTTTGTCAAAATGTATTACACTTAATTGGGTTCCCCTAGAAATGGATTAGGTTAATTTCTAGGAGAGAACTGTAGTATCTTTTCTATTTCTATATATTATATTTGACTGTTTGTCCAATTAAATTTATTACTCATGGTGAAACAAAACTCTCTATACAAACCTTAGGATATTGTTCCATGGGCCAAGAGGAGCTAAAAACTAAATTCAACGAATGGTGTATCTTATATGTTTGGTTTTATTTGCGATTTAAAAACTGTAAAACATGAAATGTATGTTTTGATTTGATACTAAGTTTGTATAGGTAAACTTGTCAGAGAGTGGTATAGCCAGAGAAGCCCACTGCCCTCCATCAACACATTAAAAGAAGGTCAGGAATTCATATTTCTTGTAAGTCATTTCAGCGGTTGTAGCCACTGTAAAAGTATTAATTCAAACTCGTATGTGCTCTAATCTTCAAATATAGAATAAACATTGATCAGGATAATTGACTTATATTAATAATACAAATTTATCAATTTTAAGTGTTGTAATACGTTAGCATTTAATATTATCAATTAATTCACCCCACTGGCTGTGGACTATTCTGAGGCAGTGAAGAGTAGTTGGGGAGGGAATAAGGGAAGCATAGACGCTCAGCTGTTTTTTGTTTCAAGATAACACAAGCAAGCTACACATGATCATGAGGTTTGATGTAGTTGGCTGGCATGCAGCAGTGAGGATACAAGGGAGGGCGGTCAGGTGTTCCGTCAGAAGTCGGGCATGTCTGATGCTCACATTTGCAAGCGTCACTGCATACTATACCAATCTATTTAATGATAGGTTATGTTTTCTTATTCAGTTTATTTTCATTACTTTCTGTAACTTGCTGTTTTAACTGTGTAGTTTTGATGTGAGTTTACTTGCAATTATGAAGAGACACACAATCGACCCGTTCTTTAAAGCTAAAGTAATAAAGATTGAATCTGTTCCTGAGTATGAAGCACCGATTTGTGTAACAACCAGCTATTGCCCTCTGACATCTGATGCCTGTGACGATATGGACATAGATAAGAAAAGACCTTACTTCTTTTGACATATGTGTAATATCTGATAGTCTATATTGAAAAGATCGTTATGTCCAGTAGTGTAAAACATAAGATTTTGACCGAACTATTTGTTCTCGAAAAGACATTTAATTAACCTATAAGTGAACATAATAATAAGGAACTTAAGTTTCAACAATGCTGAATAAAACAAGTGGCATTGGTTTGCATATTCTAAGGAGAAAGATGGTGCATATTGCAACAATTGCATTGCTTTTGGACCTGAGTACACTGGCAAAGGAACTCATCAAAAAATGGGGTTTCTATTTGCTGCTCCATTTAGAAAATGGAAACACACAACAGAAAAGTTCACAGCTCATGCTAACTCGGACTACCATACATTTTCAACAATCACCCCGAAAACTTCCTCCGATTGTACAGGCTGATGTAGCTACTCTACTTGACACTCAAAGTACCAGGGAAAAGGAGTAAAATCATTTTGTATTTCAGGCCTATTGTTGATACCATAATATTTTGTGGAGAAAATGAAATTCGCTTTGTGGTCATCGAGAGTGTGTGTAGCTAACTGTAGAAAAACCTCCAAATAAAGATGGAAAGTTCAGGGTCTTATCTAGATTTCGTACTGAAACTGATAAAAAATTCAAACAACATTTAAGTAAGTGTAACAGATCATAATGTTAATTTTTTACCATATGTTTTATTCCCTAATGAATAGTTTTGTTTATTTAAATATTTTAAAGAAATTGTAACTCAGATTGTTTGTTGGGCCTAGCTTAATTGTGTTTCATTAAACCTAATGTCAGGTAAACTCTTTGTGTTATATCTGTTTCAAATTAATTAAACACTATAACATGAAACAACTCTTCAAGCCTGAAAAGCTAAGAGTAGATTCAAATAGCCCCACTGCTTCCTAAGATTGGGACCATTGGTATTAAGGTAATGAACTAAAATTATTAACAAATTTTGTTACACCTTCAGTCTATATGCACATAAGTGAATGTTTAACACTCAATGATGTTTTGACTAGAGTACAAAACTCTGCTGTAAACCAGCTAATGAACTGTTTGCTTGTCATAAACTGTTAACTCAGAAACAGCAGCTTGAGGAAAATGTGGAGCAGTTTTTAGAAAAACTTTGAATATTGATTAGAGAGTGTAATCTGTGTTGGCTAAAACAAATAGAGATGACTGTATACGAGATGTATTTGTAAATGGACTCAAATAGCCTCAAATAAGACAAAGACGGTACTTTGGGATTATACCGACCACACCAGTATGAAGAACACAAAAATATAAATTTATAGAAACAAACATGATAGAACGAAAAAACAACTCTTTAATTACAAAATTACAAGCATTTCCAGGTATTGTGATCGGTATTGTTGTCGCTGTTATCTTATCTTTCTCGAGAATCCCGATTACGGCAGGAAGGCGGCATCAGATGATTATTTAAGTTTTTTGCACGGTACGTAATTGCCTTTCCATTACAATTCGATTTATATTTCTGATCAGCCCCTCTAGAATTTGATATTTTACTGATAGGTACTATCTCGAGGGATGTTTTTCTTTCGTTGACATCAGCGCGGGGCAGCACTGAAGGAATTTTAGGTGGCGGAGTGTGATTAAGAATAAAAACAAGTTTTGAGTGTTTTTTTCAATAAAGAGTTTAGTTTTTGTTTGGTAATGTTTGTTTTTGTTGAATTTTTGTGTATGGAGAAATGTAGGGGTAAAACACAGAAGTACGACAAAGCTGAACGGGCGGCGAGACTCTGCAATCACGTTATCTACTAGACCGCTCGAATTTGACCTCTGTCTGAGGATGGGGAGGGGTTTGCGATAAGACAATTCCTATTTTATATTGACGAACTATTGTTCTACGCTAATCTTGTAATCAGTAGAAGCAAAATGTGAAATAACGATTCGTGTTTGGGTGTGGTCGGTATAATCCCAAAGTACCACAAAGACTTCTGAAAAACTTTAATCTACCTTTAAAGGATGCTTATGAACACGTAGAATTAGCACAGCATAATGCTAATATGTCTCAGATGCCAGCCAGTTTAAACAAGATGTCTAATGGAAACAAGGAAAGTGAAGAAATTGATAAACCTCTCAGAAGTAGCACGCATTTTGCTGCTGCCGCTGCTTTCAAGTGTATGTTTTGCAGCTATGACAGACACCAGAGAGTTGTCCAGCAAGGAATGCACTATGCAAGAGATGTGGTAAGAAAGGCCATTTCATTAAGTAATGTCGAATGATCCAAGCTGTCCTGAAGTGGCGACACTTACTCGGGAGACACTTTAAGTTTGTTACACATCAGAAATCTGTTTCCTCTATGTTTCATTCAAAACTGTCTGGTAAAACAAAGAATGAGAAGATCATGAAGTGGCGATGTTTACTTAAAATGTTTCAACCAAATTGACATTTTAATTTGAATAAAGTATTATTTTTTAAATTAACCTATTGTGTTGGTCTATTCAGTATTAACATTTCTTGAATCAATAATAAAATAATTGTTGCCTAAAAGTAGTGTTTAGCCATTATATTTTGTTCAACTTTCTGAGGGTGTATGCTTGGATCCTCCTTTTTCTGTTATGGACACCCCCCACCCCGAAATAAGTTCCTGGCTACACCTCTCTTGTTAGAAGATTCTATTATTCCTCTTAAACAGTTGAGCAAAGGACTCCCTCACATCCACCACCTAAATACATTGCTGTTTTGTAATAGTAATGCAATATTAATGTCACAAATTGCAATGTAACGCATACTGAAAAATGCTTCTGAACATCACTATGAAATAACAAAAAGCATTACAGTATTCGGTTTGCTTCAGGTAATTAATGTTATAATAGATTGAATGTGTAATAGTAACAGATTGTATCAGATCTATTTTATTGAACCATCTCCTACAACATGTTAAGAAACTAACCCATTAATGCGGCAAAATGGTATGAAGTAGATGCTTACATGTTAAACGAATGTGTGTCAATTGGTATTATAGTAGTTGAATGAAACCCATGTGCTTGAAGTAGTTAGGTGTTTTAGAAAGATTTAGTACTAGATAATTTATTTGGTATTATTAATATAATTTATACCAAATTATTTACAAGTACATTCATTAACAATACTGTGTCCATAAACTTTAATATACAATGCAATTTATGTCCAAAGAATAATTTCATAACATTGATTTTATTCCTGCAGAATATGATATGGTCAGCTGTACAATCAATATTCCAAGGTAATCAAAACATTTTTTTGTTATTTAATTCAATCTTTCTGCACTCTGCAGATCCACAGAAATTTTACATTTTCTCAACTCTATCTGCAAGGTTGCCAACCTTTATAAATAAAATGGCACAGCTGCACTGCCCCTAGTCCAATAAGCTAAATTAATTGACAAACTGTAATAAAGTCTGCATCTAGATTACAAGTAAATTAAAAATAGAACACTTATGCTATGACCACAGGTCTTTTCTATTTTTATGTTACATTAAATTGATTATAAACTTTATTTTTATTCAAGATTTGTAATTTAATGATTCTTACTTACTAACAATTCGATTTACACGTTATTATACTACATTTAAAACAAATTATACAGAACATTGTGAAATAGTATGACTATAATGTATTTTTGTTTGTTTGTTTTCAAAAATCTAATTCACTTTTAAGAGTACTATACCATTTTGAACTGTTAATTCTGTTAGTCGTGTAAAATGTCTATAGATGTAATGATTGAGTTTAGATAAAAACAGTTTTTTAGACATTAGTAATTAGAAGCAGTGGCCTAACTATTGGGTGAAGAGGGGAGTAAAATAGAACCGCAACGTCTTAAAAATAGCAATCCAACTTCTTTGAAATACAGTAGGTAATGTTTGAATTAGGTGTATCTAATTCTGTATGTACTATATTCAAATTTTTATTTATTCCATGCCTCCTGAAGTTGTGTCCTCTTATATCAGATTCATCCCTCTCCTAAGCAAAGTCCTAGTTATGCCACTGGTTTGTAATAAAGTAAGTCAATAAGTAAAACTAAGGTAAGTAAGGAGATCAACCTCTCCTTAAAAAGCACTTTTAGCAAAAGGCCCACCACATCACCTTAACAGACATTAAACATATAGCCATAGATAGAAAAACACCATGGATTTAAAACGTTATGTTTTTACTCTCTCCAACACGCTGTATAGAAGAAAGGATTGTAACTACATAGAACATCTATTTTGAGGGATTTTATGAAAGTACCTGTTAAATTTTGGGCATAAATGTAATTTAAATTATTTTAGAGTCCAAACAGCTGACACAATTTTAGTGGAATTCATTATGTAGATCTAACCAGTAAATTACTTTAAACTTTCTTCTTTATAATTGTGAAAATCTTAAAAATATATATTTAAAAACTATAAATGATTTTACCAAAAATAACTTTTTTTAAAGACAAAGACGGAAGAAAACATTAATGTTTCTTATCCTGTGTTGATGAGGAAAGTTCCACTGTTATAAGTTAAACAATTCAAAGATTACTGAACGTAAGTGATTACATTACTTGTACATACAGTCACGCTGTTCAACTCAAACAATTGTGTCATGTGTTTTTATATTTTTAATGTTGTATATTTTAATTCACCTGATGAACCCTTCTGGTTAATCAACAACTTCCATCTGAAGAACAAGCTGATGATGACATAGTAACATCAAAACATGAACCAAGCAAACACATTTTATTGAGCTGAACAGTACATAAGCAATCTAGTCTTACATACCCCTCAAAGCTGAGAGGATATAACCATAGATAATAAATTTTACATTAAGCTCTTCTATGGCAACACCATGTAGAACAACTTCATAAAAGGTATTTTTCTGGGTGATTTACCAACCAGTGAGTTGACATTTCGATATTTTTCTCTCTTAAAATTAGTGAGTTGATGTAAGCTAGAGATGCTTGTCCAAGTTTTTATAATAATTTTATTTTAAACAAAATGAGAAGAAACATATAAATCAAAATATAATTATAATTTAACGATTAAATATTTTTGAGGTAAAATACTTGTTAGAAGATAAAATTTAGTAGGTTTAACATTCATAATGAAACATATCCTTGACATGTCGTTAAAATTGTTTTGTGTAACTCAATTTAATTTTGGAACAACACAATTGCTTTTAGAGATACAGGTAGATATAGCCTATATGTACAGTTTTATTTAACATTTTTAATATGAGAGTTATTTATTAAAATAATAAGTGGGGGAAAGGATTGTGTCTGTGTTATCTTATGGCACCTCAAGAAAATAAAATGTCATATCTTAAGTTCCACCACAAAAAAACTTCTCTCTCACTGTGACAAGTGGAACCATAACTCTCTTGGCATAGATATAACTGTCGTTCAATTTGTTAAATCTGAAATAAACCACCATATTTATTTCAAACATATAAACACAGCTTTAATCATTGCCCAATCTCGGAAGAATTGTTTCATTCATCTTATAGGGTGGTATCTGACCTTATTTCCAAGAACAAATATTACCTCTTCCTGGGTAACAAATCCAAGGTTCAGATATCTGAGAAAACATCTTCAAAAGAGTGGATATGTTATAGTGTATGTAATGAGCAAAGGAACTCTGAAGAACACATGCTTTTTAACCATTCTGTGAGAGCTAGAGGACGTTTAGCTACCTTTGGCACTTTACAAGGATAGTAAATTTTCTCAGAAAGATATGATCTGATATAGTGTAACTGTAAATGCTAGAGTTGTCATACTTCCAGGATGCATAAAAGGCCCATGAGGTTAGTGCTTGGCAATAAGCAGCTCTTTAGAAGAACCTCTCAAACATGATGATATTATTGGCATGTGGTATAGAATAAGAAATGTTACTGGTCTTTAATAAACCAAAGTCATCTGTTTCTAAGACAAACACATAATTATTCTTGTAACAATGGTTATGAGTTTTTAATTTAACAGTATTATTAGTAAAGTTCCTTATTATTTTCCCAGTATTAAATAGGTTTAATATATCACTAGTGAGATTTACCATAGTGTTGTTAGAAATGTAAAGTTATGGTTGTGAAGATTTGTTGAATAAAATTACATATATTTTAAAAGTAGTGGTGTTCCTTTATTTCTAGTAGTATCGATGACCAGGCTATATGCCTTGCTCGTTGTCAGCTGAAAGTAACGTCAGAGAGATCTTCTCAGTAATGGATACCACTATGCATAAGGTTTCTAATAAATCACTTGCAAGCAAGGTCATCTCAAGGTAAGATGCTACTCGAACCAGAATGGACCAGCAATTTCCCTCCCCAAACTTGGCTAGTATTCAAATTCTTTAATGTACATATTTGTAGAAGACAGAACATAGTCCAAGAGGGCAGTAAAAAGAAGCTAGACAATGACAAGGTAGTGCTGGATTTATCTGATTGATTTGAAATTTCAGGAGACTTTAATAAGCGCCCCACACTTGTTATTCAATTGTTACCATCGAACGATTCGATATATTAATCAACTTGGACATTACATACAAATTGTACACAAAAAGATTTACAATGCATTAACAAAAAGAATAATACATAACAATATTTAATAAAATATATTTAAGAATAACATTAAAAAATAACATACCAACTTTCACCTAGACCTACATAACCGTGAAACTTTACAATATTTTTATATCTTGCCTAGATATAAATTAGTATTTGTGAGATGAAGGAAAGGATTTTCCCCATACAAGCGCTCTCTCCTGTGATCAAAATTCACGAAGGTGATCTGCTAGACAGTCTGCTGGTATTCCACTTCTCAAACTTATCTTGACCACTCACCAGAACATTTAATTGTTTAAGTATTTGCACCAGCCAATGAATCAGTCAATTTTTTAAATTTAGCTGTAAAATGTGCAAACCCATGATCAGCTAAACTAAAATGAGACTTGCACAAGTCTTTTAAAAAGTTGAAATCATATGTTAAATTAGTTAAATGTTAATATTGAATAATTAATTGTATAAAAAGAATGGAAACATTCAATAAAAACAATTTAAACATTCGATAAAAACAACCGAATAGCAGTTGTAGGCCACTTATTAAAGTATATCCAAAATTAAAGCTAGAAAACATAACATAAAATGTGGTCAGGAAATTCTAACCAGTAAACCGCCTGCTTTGAGAGGCAAAACAGCATGAGGTGTTTTTATTAAATTGTAATAAAAAGGAGAGCAAATATAATAACAACAAATGTGTAATTTGTCTGTGCCACTCACCAGTGAAGTTCAGAATCCAGAATAAGGAAGGGGCAAGAGAGATGTCCAAGGGTTCATCCTCTATCAATGGAACAAGTTGACCCTTGAGTGAAGTGCCTCCAGGGTCAAATCAAATAAAATTACCCTTTATTATATGTTCATAAAGAACATAGTACTATAATTTTATGCATATTGGTAATGTACTCAACAAGAGATTTTATATTAGACATTCTATTCATGTTGAAGGAACTCGTTTATGAAGTAAAAAGGCCATTCAACCAACCAGCTGTGGAGTCTTGCCTTCAATTCCCCATTTCTTTTTCTTAGGTTTCTTGGCAGTGATTAATAATTTAATACCTTTATGTCTTTGCCTTTTCTTATATTAAGCTATACAGTGTGCTGGAAGAATTATAGACTTGTATACAGCCTGTCACTGTGTTTTGTCCATCAGCATACATCTCTTTGTAGAGACAGATGATGGTTGATATTCCAAGTAACTTAAAAACCTTTCTCTACAGGTGTCTAGTCTCTGGATTCTGATGGCCTTCTTTTGTACAAGCAGTTTTTTATATTTGTTCTGAAAGCTGCTCCCTAGACAGCAAGGCCATATCTTAAGTGGGCTACCCAAAGTACATTGTTTTGGTTATTGTTAGGTCATTATGGCTTTGTCTTGTTTGAGTGCTTAGATATTAGAGTTTAGCTATTTACAAAGATTGTCTGTATAGACCAGGTTAACATGTTATCAAGCGGTATGCCTAGGAATTTGACTTTCTTTAATTAAGACACCTGGATATTTATATTTTCACATTGTCCAAAACCTAATTGGATGTTTTAGTGGGGTTGGTAATTAGGTGATTGTTGTGGCAGTACTAATAGGCTGAGTTAAGAGATGTTTATGAATTGACAGCTAGGTTGTTGTTCCACTTAACAGCAGGGTGGTGTTGTCTAGATACATGATGGTACTATAGTATATCTAAAGATGTTGGGACAGGTTGTTGGTGAATAAGATGAAAAGTACCTGTCCTAGAAGAAAGCCCTGTGGTGTTTCTCAGGTTACTGGCAGATCCACAGATTGTACACTAATTGTAATAGTTTTTATTCTCTGATGTAGTTCTGACCTTTCCAAAATATGCCTAGGGTCTTAGGCTTTTTGAAAATGAGATTGTGACTCAGGCAGTCAAAAGTCTTAAAAATTTCAAGAAAAGCGCAGTTAAAGATTTTCTGTATTCAAAGTAATATATTACAGTTATGATGAGTTTAATCATTACTGTGTATTTACGAGTATACTGTGCTCATTGCAGTACATAATTAATCTCTTAAGAACTATTTTGTTCAAAGAGCTTAGAGAAGGTCCAATAGCTACTAGCAGACTGTGCATCCATTTATGTGTTTTGTACTTCATAGGAATTGATTGATCTTGTTCAAAAGTGTTATAAATATTACTTTGATTTTTATGTTTCTCACAACGCATATTAAATTTGCTTAATTTATATGAATTACAATAAAAGTGTTTAATTTGTGTGTCTTGGTATACCTTTTGTTATTACCTTATTTTTAATATTTTTAAAGTTTCGTTAGCAATATTAGTAAAGAAATTTTTTATTTGTGCTTAAATTGGTACTAGTCATGGACCATTTTACCATCTACCAAAAGACTTGTTTATACCATTGGCTTTTTTTACTTTTACATTGTTCATAATGTCCCATACAGTCTTTGATTTGGTGTCTGCATTGTTGATATACTAGATTCTGGATTCCTTAAAAAACAAAAAAGTTTAGTTTTGAAGATAATGTATGCTTCTTCTGCTTATAGGAGCATGGTTTACTGGTTCTCAGGCTCCTTGTTTAAGTAAGGCCTTAATTTAGGTTCCTACGATATAAGCACCTGGAGAATTTGGTTTGTTAAGTAGATATGATTTTACAAATTTAGGCAGTGTGATCTGAAAGGCCTGTGTTTCTCACATTTGTGATAATGTCTATTAGATCAAGATTTGTACATATGAAATCAAGGTATTATATGAGGTTATTATACGGGGTCTGTATAATAAGTAACCGGACTGACTTCAGGAAATTTTTTATTGGCAAAATATGTACAATTTTTCTTTAGAAATCTTCAAAGTAGTCCCCATTGGAGTCGATAACACGCTGATACCGTATTTTCCAATCCCTGAACGCTGCCTGGAAGTCGGCAACCTCGATGTTGTCTAGAGCCCTCGTCGTAGCACGTTGAACGTTTTTCAGAGTCCTGAACCGCGTCCCCTTAAGGTGTCTCTTGATCTTGGGGAACAGAAAGAAGTCTGGTGGTGCCATATCCGGGCTGTAAGGAGGCTGTGGCAACGTTGCCCTCGACTGTTTTGCCAACAGTTCGGTGACGAGCAGGCAGGTGTGCGACGGTGCATTGTCGTGATGGAGAATCCACGAATCGGCAATCTCCGGACGGATCGGTGAACCCGGGCGGTTAGTCGACGGAGCACCTCTCTGTAGTACTGGCCTTTTACAGTTTGACCGGGTGGCACAAACTCTGTGAACAATGCCTTTCACGTCAAAGAAAGCAATGAGCTTCACCTTCAAGCAAGCAAGACAGCAAGAAGTCGACTTCACCTTCGATTTGCTCATGCGCGCTTTTTTCGGTCGTGGTGACACCGGTGTATGTCACTCCGAACTCTGCCATTTCGTCTCAGGATCGTATTCAAAAACCCACGTCTCGTCTCCTGTAATAACGTGGTTGAAAAACTCTGGTTCGGTTTGCAGTCGATCAAGGATTTCCGAAGCGACAGCAACACGACGCTTCTTTTGCTCATCAGTCAGGTGTTTGGGTACCAGCTTCGCGCAGATCTTCCTCATGCCCAGATCGTTCTTAATAATGTTTTGAACGGTCATCTTATCAATTCCGACCTCATCTGCGATAGCCCGAATGCTCAGACGACGATCACTGTTCAACACATCACGCACTTTTTGCACATTTGTGTCCGTGTGACTCGTTGATGGAGGACCGACGCGCTGTTTGTCATCGCGGCCGTCCCGGAAATTTTTATGCCACTGAAACACCTGAGTTCTGGACAGAGCATCCTCACCGTAAGCCTCTTGAATCATTTGAAAAGTTTCCGTGGCCGTTTTCTTGAGTTTGACACAAAATTTAATGCTAAAACATTGCTCGATCGTACTCTGCATTTTCACTCCGACGGGGTAACTGAACATGCACTCCGCTCTCGCTCGATACTAACTCTCCAAGCGCTTGGAGGCAACTGCTGAAGCCTGGTTCCCTTTCACTAGACCCCCCACCACCACTACAGCACCAGATACCAGTTAGCAGACGCTTTGATGGAGCGGGGCAGGCTCAGTCCGGTTACTTATTATACAGACCTTGTATGAGTCAGGGGTTATTCTAGTGTAAGACACGTCATGTTATGAAGAGCTAGTATGTAATTCAGTGTTGCTGTATTTATGTCGGGACTCGTGATATCAATATTTATATCTCTAATTATAAATGGTAAGTTCTTGACTATGGTTTCCTCTAATGATTGTGACATTATGTTGGGTCTATCATCGGTGTCTCATGTTGATGATCTGTGCATTCCTACTATGTGAGTCGTAGTGTTTTTTAGTTTCACATCTTCACTGCTACTGTACACTGAGTGACACTGGCTACTCTTAATATGGATTTGAGCCTACTATAGTCAACATGTAATGTTTGAATGAACATGAAATGAAAGAATTCAATTTTCAATACTAAAATATTTTAATTGTTCATACCAGTTACTGCAAATTTTGTAGAAATCTATTAAGGACTGATTTCATAAAAATTATCATAATTGATACACCCATTGCTAAAAAAATGAAGTTTAGCATTATTTATATTATAATCTGCTTATAAAAACAGTATCGTTTAGTGTTCACTCATTCTGTTACAAGAAGAATGAGCCAAATGCTTAAAAAAGGTCTCACAAGAACAAAGATTCAACACCACTGAAAATTAAATCTAGTGCTTTGGATACCTTCAGGATGTAGTCCTTCAAAGATTGTAATAGGTTAATAAATCAAATAGTACGACAATCAACTCTGTGTCCAACAGGCAGAGAGAAAAATAGTGTTACTGAAGATGTGGCTTCAACATTTACTACAATATATTTACTACAAATACCTTGTTTTTTCATAATTAAACCATTATCAGACCCATATAACAAATAAAATTTAATGCGTATAAAAATTCAAGAAAAGGCCAAATACTCTTTTGATTGATCTGCGAGAAAACCGACTTGAAGATTAAACGTATACTGTATTATTATACTTTGAAGAACAAACGCGCAAGATAAGATATAATTTGATGTAATTTATATATATATTATAGGATATTCACCAGCGACTTCCTGATGAGATGATTCTTGTAACGATAGATGTAGAATCGCTTTACACGAACATTCCACATCAAGGTGGTCAGGAAGCCACCACACATTTTCTTGAAAGAAGGCCAAATAACAATAAACCTTCAACAAACTTTCTAACTTCACTCATTCATTTAATTTGAACAATGAACAATTTTAAATTAATGGATCAGAATTAACTCCAAATTAAAGGAACGGCAATGGGTACTCGAATGACCCCATCATATGCCAACCTTTGTATGGAATTTTTAGAACAAAATTTTCTTATAACTCTAAATTTCCTTCCTCTATAAATTGTGGCTCAGATTTATAGACAACATTTTTGTAGTCTGGAATCATGGGTTAGAGAAACTTCATCATTTCCTTGATAGTTTAAATAACTTTTCATGTCTTAACTTTAATTGGAATATTAATCACAAAATCATCACTTTTTTAGATGTTGAAGTTTTTCTAAAAAATCATATTTTTAAAACCAAAATACATCTTAAGGGTACTAATAAAATGAACTACCTACATTACAGTACCTGCCATTCAAATCATGTCAAAAAGTCCATACCAAAAAGTCTTTCCATTAGAGCCAAATCCTTATGTACAAATGCTTCAGATTTCAAAATTTACAAAAGTAAACTTACTAAAGTTTTTTTTAACAGGAGATACCCTAAAAAAGTTTTGAACCGGCAGCCCAGACAACCTAAAAAGATTACAAATACTCCAAAATGATCTTAAATTTATAACAAAGTTTTATCCTGGTTTGCACAAATTCAATAGAGTTATGAAAATTGGCTATGAAATTTTAATAAACTCACCCTTAACTGAGGCCACCTAGAATAGTATTTAAGAGACCGAAAAATTAGAAGAATATGCTTGGAAAGTCCAATATTCATGTTGGAAAAATTCTGAAAATTTATCTTTTGGCTATGAACCATGTAATAAACCACGTTGTGGTATTTGCCAAATTATGGATAAGACTGATCAATCCCAAAGTAGTGTAACTAAGAAAACTTATCCAATAGCTGGTAAATTGGACTGTATCTCCAACAATCCAATTTACCAGCTAACCTGTAGGTTTTGTCCCAATGGGCAAACCCCAAATTCTTTGCAGGTAAGAATGTTCAGTCACCGTTTTTCTATTAATCACAAAGACGAAATATCCAGTAGCCTTACACGCTATTTACCATAACAAAAGGATTGCTATAAACTCAAAGCTATAAGCAAAATTACACCTTGTGCAAAATAGCTATCGAAATGATTTGAATGTAAGGAATAATGAATTGGCACACCAACTTATATTAAAAATCGAAACTACCATACGGACTTAATATTCGCAAAATTATTGTTTTCCACTTGAATCCTTAGATTCTGATCTACAAATTTACCTAAATTCAAAATTATATTATACTATGTTACTATTTTTATTAAATAAACAACTAATAAAAACTTGTTTAAATGTAAAAATTGTTATTTACATTTAGAACATTTATATTATCAGGTGTTTCTTCCTTTGTTTGTTTATTTTATTCAGTGAATGTTTATAAAGTGTACTTGATAAAGTTGTAATTACAATGAAATATTGTACAGTAATAATTGTAGTTTTCTTTTAAATCTGCTCTAAGAGAATATATATATATATATATATATATATATATATATATATATATATATATATAATTGATTAAGTTTACTATCAGATGTAAAATAATCTAAGCATCTAATTTAACATTAAAAAATTGTCCAAATTTACAATATAATTGTTCCTAAAAGTATTATTTATTTTTAAACCTATTCACTTTGAATACACTAAAATAACAAAAACAATAAAAAATTATGCTGTAGTAAATTTATGACGACTGAAATGTTATATAAATAAAGCAGGTATCAGTCAGATAAATGAAGATGAGCTTGACAAAAATTAACTGTTGAATGTCCTATTGATTTGTTTTACCTAGGGAGTTTTTTGTAGTTATGAGTCTTCTGTCTATCTGTTCATGACAGCAAGTAACAAACTAAGTAATCCTATTAAATCATTTGGTCTTATTTTATTTCATTTCATATACTTCTCAAGACGAAGCCATTAGCAGTATACTATTGGTGACGTCAAACTGACGCTTAGAGCAGACCTTGTCAGTTATAGATAGACAGCAGATTTCAACAATAACTATACTAAAGAACTCAATAATTTCAACCTTTGAAGTTCTTTATTAACTCAAGTTCCATTCCACCCAGCTTAGAACTATTCTACTGTGGATCACACAATTACCAAAGAATACGAGGGCTGTCCAGAAAGTAACAGATGTAGCCTTAAGTGGCTGTGGCCACTATCTTTTTGTAAAGCTCCTATACTCAGTATACATCCATGATAGCATGAAGACTGTGCCTCTCATATTTCACTCTCTGTGATGTTAAAATCTGCTTTGCAAAATAAAATCTTGCCACTTGTAAAGTTTGTTCTCTGATAAGGTTTTTGCTGATAAGAAACACGTAACAATATAGATTTATTGTCCAATTTATCATGTGTAAGGAAAAGAAATAGTGAATGACAGCTGAGTGAGACAATTAATTGTGCACTTGGCCTTTATATTTTGTTAATTATTATTTCAAAACATCTGTTACTTTCTAGACAGGCCTCGTACACCTTCTGCCCATATCAAAATATTTGGGATGACTCCCATTTATGCTAGTAAACTATCAGTATAAAAGAAATGTACCCATTTAACTATGGGAACTATGGTTTCTCTAGATAATAACTCTAGTGTTAATGTCACTAAGAAATTTAGCTTTTGAGCGACCCATTAAAAAGTGCTAATTTTTCCATCCAGTTGTATATTTAAATGTTCAGTTAAAGTACAGTGTTGTATTTTTTAAATTAACTCCTTTTATTCTGAAAAAATAGGATAATGCGTAATTTTTTTATGATTAAGTTATAATTTAATACTTAAAACAAATATTTTGTTGTTTTTAAACAAAAATCACCAGTTGAATGTAAATTTTAAAGCTGTTGGTGTATCAATTCATATTTGTTTTACGGAATATGTGTATCTTAACTTATTTCTATTGTTTTGTAATATTATTTTTTCTCCAATAAATTGTAAAAAATCAAATTTATACAAACCACCATTGTTAGGAATATATAGGCCAAGATAAGGTGGAGGAGGCACATCCGTCTTTTCATCATTAGTTGTTAAATCGTCATCAAGTATATCACTAATGTCATTAAATTGTAATCCACTTGTACTTGCAGCCATCAGAAAAATAAATAGTACTAAATGAATAATTCACGCATTGTTTCAATACTATAAACTAGCAACTAACTCAATCCAAAGTAACAAAAGTTATGTATTTTCACGTGAAAATGAGGCCTAAAACTGATTACATTATTTAATTTCACTTTATTCTCATATTTACAATAGATTAAAAACTAAAACAAACTTGTATTGCGATGAAAACAACAATAAAAGTACAAAGAACCCCGATTCACAGTGGCTCGACTAAGTTTGTTTACATCGGTAGACAATTCAATCAGCTGAATTTTTCTTGCTCGTCTACAAACCAGTAAATGTACTGTGAAAAAACCGCTGCAATATTGTTTTAAACGGTTGAAACTACTCCCGAGAAGTAGCAGCACAATGCAGAGCAAGTAGAACCCACCAAAGTAATCTCATACGTCAATGAAATAAGATGTAATACATGCATTGCCAGTGTTTCGTCCGCTAGCAGAACTAAGCACACCAGGCAGTGCCTGTGTTTCGTCCGGAAAGGTTAAAGAGATATGTTAAGGTATAAATTTCCAGGTATATAGTTAAGACCTTTTATTATTTATATGACCATTAAATATAGCTGTATCACAGAAAAACTCCCCTACTCTACTCTATTTCGGAGTACGAGAACAAACAAAAAAAGTCCTTTGCAACAATGTCTGAAATCAACTTGTGAACTTTTTACAACAAAGTAATTATAATGTACACAGACATGTTATTACATAATACAAATGGAACGTAAAAATCTTCCTCTTCATAAAATTTTCTATTTTAACACTCCATTAATAATAAATAGATGGATGAAACAGCAGAATTTGTGTAAAGCTTATGGAATCTTATGCATACTAAATTGAATTTCATTAATGACATTGATATTAGCTAGTAATGTCAAGCATGTGTTAGAATTTTTATTTAGGGTCCAGAGGTTAACAAAGAGTAGTAACTAATTACGAAAGGCAACTGAAATTAATTTTGCCATACAGTAATCAATTGAAAATGCCTTCAATAAAATAATCCTTAATATGAAAATGATACAAATACTTAACTATATGGTAAATCAAACTACAACATTTTAAAATTGTATAAGCATAACATAATGTATAATATGCAAGTGTTTCTGAATTTAATGTCAAAACTTTAAGAGATAGTTTTTGGATTGTTATAAATAAAACAGCTACAACAAAAATTACCCTAAAATAATGTTGGCGCAGTCATTCAATCTTATCCAACATTTTCTGATAAAAAATAACAATATTCTGATTCATTCAACCAATTTATACATTTTTATGTGTGAATGCATTGATTCATTAATTCAATTTCTTACATTTCCAAAGAAGTGACTTTAGGAAAAAACAATTGGCTCATTAACCAATTTCTACAAGATTTCTTGGTGAAACATTATAACACATTGGATCATTCATTTAATCTTTTGCTTTTCTAGGAGAATCATGACAACATACTTGGGCTTATTAATTCAATCTTATCAGTTCTTTGTGAAAATGACAATGCACTGGCTCATTCACCCAATCATACTAAACATTATGTTAGTAAATTATGGCAATTAATTTACAGCATTCCTACAGTCTAGATATAACTCTTTCTGATTTTTGTTCTTCCTAGAAATAAAAAATCATATGTAGGAAGCTTTCATTATGCAAAATGTTAAACAAAATGCAAAGAAGATTATGTAAGCTATCTTCGAAGACTAATTTATAAAGAGTTTTTGGAAGAGGAAGAAGAGTTGCAATAAAAGTTAGTAGCTCATGAAGGAAAGTGTTTGAAAAGAAACACCATAATTTCTATAGTGACTTATCTTAACAAAAAAGAAAAAGATGATAATGATGTAAAGATGAGTTTTAGTATGGACTCGTCTTCAGACTAAAGCACAATGTTGGATATTGGTACTTTCCTGACAAACCCCATATATCAACAAAAACTATTCCCAAAAGTGTTGACAAAAAAATGTTGAAACACCTTGTATTTTAAAAATACTTTGTAAAACCACTATTTATATTTCGATATTTTTAAATTTAATAGTTAATTCTATTATATCAACTGCATATAATAACTGATACATTCAACTAAAAATTAATGTTTACATTTTATATGTATTATATTTAGTTGAATGAATACATTTAATATGTAATACACTTATGCATAAATTTTAAATAGGTATTATTAAATAAGTCAAGTTAGTTGGGCTGGGACTTAAATTTGGTTACTTTTTCAAAAAAAAAAAAAATATATATATATATATAATGAATGTTTAGTTATTTTTTTCTAAATTTTCTGTTTACTTATTATACTCTACAAGCATTTCTTACTATAGTGTGTGCTAAAATACTGTAAAATAAAAATTAACAATCACATCTATGGACCCTAAAAAGCACTTCCCTGTGATCTACTTGGCTAAGACTGATAAGTGCACTCACAGTTGTCTAGCACCTAAAGCTACACTTAAAATGTTAAGTAACAATAAATTTTGTATAATAATGTTTGGAGTATCTAAACAATTCTTTTTAGTATTTGTTATTTGATGTAAAGATTGATTTGACATGAAATGTAATATTATCAAAATTATACATGTTTACTTTCATGCAGTAAAACTTGTTAAATAAATTCATACATATAAAAATCTGATATTAATTCAAATTTGTACAATATTACTACTCAATAAATACTGTTATAAGATACTTAGGTTTTTGGTGCACAGCGTTCAAATGAACAAGATTTAGTAGGTTCAGTACACATTGAAGAGGTAATGCACTTAATTTTTTATTCTTCCAGGAAATATAACGTATCTATTTGCACAATTTTGAGCAACAGTAATAAGCAAAAATTTCTCCTTGAAATAAAACATTGGCTATTTCCTTGGACAAAGTCTACATAGTAAATGTTTCTGAACGCATGTAAAACCTCTAAGGAGCATATTTAGTGGTTAAAATATGGTATCTTTCCACCTATGAACATTGATATGCAATTGCTACCTTTCAAAGTTAAAACCTCGTAAGTTAAACTTAGCAAAATATTTTTTATTAATGTAACCAAAATAATTATTAAAGCATGAAAGTATTTGTCACTAAGGATTGCTTTGTGAGTAACTACATTTTGGTTATAAAACATTTAACCATCTGAGTATTTTTTGAGTTCTTAATTTGAAAGATGCAAAACTCAGGTTAAAATTTAAAAAGTTTAATCTTTGGCGATAACATCTGTAATGAGAACTCAAAAATAAACATGGAAGTTATTTTTTGCTATGACATATTGTTCTTGAGGAAACTGAGTTTGAATCTAAATATCCTCTCAGAGGAGTAGTAAAGATGGTATTCAATGAGGATACTTGCAGTCATTGCACACATATTAGAAAATCAGTTCTCTTTTCTTTGCACAAAATTTCATGAATTTCTTTCCATGACCCACGCCTCACCTCCTGCACATACATTCTTTAATAAATCGAACTCTTACATGAAACTTGTGTTACCATTTTCTAATTGAATTTGGTAATAATTTATATTGTATTACTAGATGACTATGAGAATATTGTTACTGAATAAAAGTGGTTGAATCTTATTTGGGTGGTGGAAGGCACAAATACAGAAAAATCTATCTTTGGTTTTTTTCGTATATAAAACAATTTTTGTAAGCTAAATTGTGCAGCTTAAAAGTTACTTTCTGACTATTAAACATTATATATAAATTAACACGCTGACTGCGGAAGATGCATTGTGGCACAGAAAGGTAGGGGCAGTAGTTGGTCTCACTTGGAAAGAGCAGCAGTGAAGATGTAAAACTTGTGCTGAACTCTAAAATATGCATTCATGACGTTTTTCATGCTTTTAGAAACACCTTGTATGACATATCTACAGATTTTTGAGCTAACAGAACACAGGTAAGTGTTGCCGTTACTTTCTATCTCAATCACGTAATTTAGAAATTATTATAAAAGTTGGTAAACTTTCAGAATTATTTTGAAACCATAACACATTAACTCAAATATGATAGTTAAAAATAATGATAGCTACAGTACTACAGTATTTTAAGGGAAATTAAGCACAAACGCAATATATTTCTAAAACAAATGTACTTAAAACAAAATCAATAACAAAAATAAGTTTTTTTTCAAAACTGAGCAACTGCACATTACTAATTTAATATGTGAAATGTGACAATCAGTAATACTACATTATTTTAAATATAAAATCCATTCATTCATACGACAACCCGTTAAATTAAACCTATGTAAACAAAGAACATCCTTATATTTACAGAACATTCAGGTTATATAAAATCCTCTCATAGGTACACGACACAGCAGTTAAATCAAAACAAAACCAATGAATGCAGTAAGAGGTGTAACTCATAGCCGTATTATACCACAATCTATGAATAAGCACACAACCAGAAAACACAGGAAATGTTACGTTCAAAGCTGTTACTTTTTTATGTTAGGCTCACAAGTTATTTCACCCTTCAGAGAGCAGCAGTTCAGCTATCAAAAATGATTCCATCAATTCAACACTAAACACAACATCGACTCCAATGACTGTTAAAATCTCAAGTAAATTAATATCAATGTTCAATAATGTAATATAAAAATGATGATGTTTTAAGAAATAAATTATGATGACTGAACAGATGAACTATTAGTTAAACTTAAGTCAATAATAATAGAACAAAAATAAAGTTATTAGTCTATAAAAAATAGTAGATATTGAAATGTTCAGTCAAGTCAATCATAAGGGAATCAATGTAAACAAAAATAATGTCCTTAGATAATAAAAGAAATATTTAAATATTCAAACAAAGACTTTTTGATTAGTATTTACATACAAATTGATTTTTTTATCATATAGTATAATAGTACTTCAACCCTTTGGTATTAATTGTGTGAAAATCTATTCTATGGAATTGGCCAAGTAACTCCAATGGCAGCATATGTATACAATCTATGATATAACATAAATAAAATATTAGTATAAACATTTATTCACTTTGGAAAATGAAGCAAGGAGAGTGAAAGAAGTTTGCATTAGTCTAAGGAGCCAAATGTAGATTATAATTTTGTTACATTACTTAAATTTCAATTAAGAAAATATTGGTTTTTTTTAGTACCAAAGGGTAACTGTCAGTTTTATTACTTAAAATACAAATATATTATACATCACATAACAGCTATGATAGTAATAATACTAAAACTTAAATGCTTCATACTTTATTTTTAATTCAATTTTGCTTTTTACCAAATTTGTGTTGAAAAAGATTTGTGGCATGATATTTTGGTGTATGTTTACTGAAGATTTTGTTCAATATTTCGATGTTCCCACTAGACTATTACGTTAGCAAACAATAACATTACCGAGATATTTCTAATTACTGTCTATAATTCAAACACAACTAAACTTATATATACAAACTGATGGAATTTATCAAACTTAAGTTACACTGTTAAAATTTAATTTAAAAAAATATTTTTTATTTCATAATATGATACCTTGAACACCACAACATTCTTTGAATAAATAAGAACTTAAATAAGACTGCTGAATAAACTCAATGTACACATTATATTATTGCAAAATACACTACAATATCCATTATTAGTATTATAAAGGCCTTCTTATTAGTGACAATTTAAATATAAATAATTTTACAAAATTATGAAACGTCTACCATTTCACAGTGAGTAAGGGAAAAATAAATAAAGTACTGTCCAATAAAGAAATAAGAAATTAAATTAAATTTAAAAATCAGTTCAGCAATCTAGGAAATTGGCTGCCATTAGTAGTTCCAGTGCGATCTGGGGAGCAATCGGAAACTCTGGTATTTCAGTAGAGCTGTTGGTGTAGCGCACTTTGTAAGTAAAGTACATACAGACTTTCTGGAGTACGTGTGATCTGAAACATCCATTCATAACATGATACAGAATAGCAATCATTTTTACATATTGTAATGCTACAAACATATTCAGATGACCATATTAGTATTATAACATTGTTCATTTTTACTTCTTCACAACTTTAACATTATTCCCTTTGATATATTTCCCTTCAAGATCCTACAATTTTTTTTTACATAGGGGGAATGCATTTACATGCGCACCGAGGTGGGACTCCCTTGTAGACTACCCACTAAACCCCCTACAGGCCACGGAGGACCCAGGCCGAAACCCTTTCGGATGACATCTTGCCTGGTCCGTGTGTCTGGATGTCCCATCCAGAGCAAAACAACTTGTTTCGGAAGATAGGGGTCAGCCAGGCATCCGTGTTCACGCATGCCTCTGATGAAGGATCGCATGTACATGAGTGGTGACTGCATTCCATGCATCAGCTCCACAATGGTGTCTGCCGAAACATCGCCAACTGTGGTGACGAGCGTTCGCCTGGCCTAGGTGAAGCACCCGCAAGCGAAGAAGGTGTGATGAACATCATCATCCTCCTCCGGGCAGTAAGCACACCGAGGCGACCTAACTTTTCCCATCCTGTAGAGGTACTTCCTAAAGTAACTGTGCCCCGTCAGGATCTGACACAGGTAGAAATCTACCTCCCCATGGCCACGATCTATCCAGAGTTGAAGCTCTCGAATGAGACGGAAGGTCCAGCGACCGTCCGATCCTTCCGTCCACCTCCGCTGCCAAACCTGCAGAGTCTCCATCCTGGCAGCAGCCAAGGCATCCTCTCTACCCCGCTCGGCAGCCTCCCGAAAGAGGGTTTGTCTCTCGATGGCCAGCAGATCAATAGGAATCACTTAAGCCATGACCACCACGGCTGAACCGGAAGCGGTGCGGTAGGCGCAGGCGACCCTAAGTGCTGCTCTTCTCTGCAGCGATAACAGCCTTTGACTGTATCGACTTATCCTCATGACACCCACCTAAACCTCTGCGCCATACAGAAGGGTTGAGTTTACAGTAGACATGAGGAGGCGTATCTTACTTGACCTAGGGCCTCCTACGTTAGCCATCAGCCTACTGAGAGACAAAACCACCTTAGAGGCTTTGTCGCACATTGCCTGGATGTGCTCCCAATACCGAAGACGGCAGTCGAGTAACAGACCCAGGTACTTCAGGTACTTCGCTGCAGTCCTTGTCCGAACCTCGACACCCCTCACATTCATAGAGATCAGAGTGGGGAATCTCCGTCGAGTGAGCATAACGATCTCGGTCTTGGCGACCACCAGCTCAAGTCCGTGGCTCGTCATCCAGGCATTGACTCGAATCATTACCCGATTAAGGCGTAACTGGGCCAAGTCCGAAGTCCTCGCCGTGATGACTGCAGCTACGTCATCGGCATAACCCACGAGGAAGACGTCGTGGGGCATCTCGAGACGAAGCAAACCATCGTATGAAACATTCCATAGGTCTGGGCCGACCCGTCATTTCAAACAAAATTTAAATAGCCCACGGTATTCCTCAGGGTTCTATCCTCGGGCCTCTCCTGTTTTTGATTTATGTCGGCGGATTGAATTCAGTTATCCAGCATGGAAAACTGGTTCAATATGCCGATGACACGACTCTTTGTTTTAAAAGTAAATCAATACAAGAATTGGAAATCACCTCTTTCATGGAATTGAACACATGCATTCAGTATTTCACTGAAATGAATCTAAAAACAAATCAGTCAAAAACAATTGTAGTAAATTTCAGCCTTTGTCAGCATGATCGAGTGCGTCCGGCCGTATTTATGGACGACAACCTTCTCGAAGAAAATAATTCCACAAAGTTTTTGGGAATGATTCTGGACGAAGGACTGACCTGGAGTGATCATGTTGACAGGGTCTGTGTTAGAGTTACTTCAGGTATTTATGCTCTGCGCAATCTAGCAAAATTTTGTTCCTCAGATGTTTTAAGAATGACCTACTATGGCCTAATCCATCCTCATTTTGCGTACGGAATAAGACTTTGGGGAAGTTGTGCAAAAAAGAAAATGGAGCGCGTCTTTAGACTCCAGAAAAAAGCTGTCAGAATCATTGAAAATTAATAATCAAAATCAATTTAAAACGCGTCTCAAACTCCTTTTGGTGTCCAAGGCTTTCTACTCTTGAACGTTTACGCCGTGTTGAAGCAAGCGACGGACGCCCTCAGCCCAACTAATTAAAGAAACGATGAATCTCCATTCACAATGTAGATTTTGCATACAAATGTTTATAAAATATTGCTTTATTATTGACATAAATAATTTTATGCCAAAAAAATATTGAGCAAAACATTTGCAATTTCTTGATATGCTAAAAACAGCAAAAACTAGTGTGGTACGCAGTTCTCACGTGTTCCCGCTCCACTACACCACTGTTCATGAACAAACTTTTGCCGACGTGAAAAGAGCCATAGATTCCATCTATAGAAAGAACGAATACCCGGACCTAGTCCCTAACTGAATCCTAACCTAGTTCATCCACTTAACGCAAAAACAAAATATATATTAATTTAATAACATAAAGATAAATATTACAAATACAGATTTTAAATGAACAAAAAAATGGCGATTATGGTAATAATTATCATTTATAGTGGCCATTTTCAGGACTATACTCAGAGTTCTGAGAAACCCTATAGATGGTCCCCTACCTCAAAAAAGTACAAGCTGATTTGGATAAAACTATATATAAACATTTGAGACACAGTCTAATAAACTACAATATAAGCCTTATTCTTAGCCCGCATCTATTTTCGGAGATATATTGATTTTACAAGTCATATCCCCCAAATTGTTTCTTTGTATTGTTACAATCTTAACAAATGCATAAATATTTAATTTACAGTCTTTTCAGATTAAATCTCCCACTTTTTCAATGTTTATATGTATGTTGTTGATCATCATAAAATCATCATATACTGGACATCAGTAATCAAAAACTTCTTCTAATTCATCTTTAAACTACTTAAATGACTCAAACTTGAACGTTGCAAACATTCACAACCATATAATTGTTTCAATAACGAATCCAGAGTTACTGTGGGAACTTTCCAAGTTCCACTAAAAATTTAACATTAATTTGTTGTAATTAGTTGAGCTATAGCAAATTCACCCAAATTTTACAAACATTTTAGTCAAAATCAGCAAACATTATAATCATTTTATTTTGTTGGGTGAAAAAAACTTTGGTTATCAACGCCCTTAGTTAAAACTGACACCTACTCATAATTTGGTAGTGTCACATTGCTATACAAACTTATAATATACAAAACAAAAACTAATTTGTATTGTGAAAATATTATTGCTTATAATGATCTTTTTTCATCAAAATGGCTTTAAAGGGGCCAACTCGATAAAAATAACAATCAGTAATGATAAAAACTACAAACTTCATAACAATTTTATAAATAAATAAATTTATTAAAATTTAATAGTTAAAAAATTAGATCACATGTATTAGACAAGTATACTTAAGGGAAGAAAGCAGTCTCTCCATAACTAGCTCATCATCACAAAATATCTTTTAAAGAAGGATCAATAACACTGCACAACCAGAGAACTTCACATCAATTTGTTAATTAGTCACACATTTTGTTGATTCAATGACTACTAAAACTCAACACAGACGTAATATAATGCTATATCCATGTATGTATATAGTAATTATATACTCCTGTACCAAAATTCATTCACCCCTCCCCACCACTCTAATCTCCCCTTCCCATCATCCACCAATCAGCCCCATACAGAAACACATACATTAATTTACACCTTATTCACAAGGACCAAGCTATTATTTAACGTTTAACTTTTTTCTACTTTGTGTTTTTCTATAAACTATAATTTCTTCAATAATCAATCCATTGTTAGTTCTAAAGTTTGCATAATATGGAAATAAAAAATCGGGATTTTTAAATTATGCCTATATTTATTTCCATAAGATTATAGACAATAACAATAGATTTACGATAATAAATAATAAACTTATTGGATTTCTTTCAAATAAAAAAATTACCTTTAGCTTACTTAGTAGTGGATTTCTTCTAGTTTGCCTATGAGAAAAATCATAAATTACTTCATCAAAACTAAGGCTGTTATATTTCAAGGCAAAGCACTGCCGCACTAACAGATCATTTAAATATTTTAAACAATGTAAATATTAGAAAAAAAGCTTCTTACCAAGCAATTGATTTTTAAACCTGCCATTGCTGTTCCAAAGCCAACATGAGAAATGGCCAAATATTTTAAACCAACAGTTATTTGGGATCTTCTTGCAATCCTGGGCACGAGCAGGTTATGCACAATCGTTCCAACACTGGACTCGACAGTTTGCATGTTTCAATGAACAGGCAACAGTTGTGTTAAATTCAAGGTCTGTTCACTGAAACCGGTGTTAAAAATTAAAGTTTAACCAGTGGTTTACAAAATTACTTGCCTAAGACAACGACTTTAATAAGCTCCATAACGTAATCATAGCCAAATTTCTTGAATTCCGGTCAAGAGTAAAAGTACAATGGTGACTAGGTATCAACTTTAATTCAAATGCTTCAAAAATTCTAAAAATTACATAATCAAAAATATTACACTTGTAACTATATTTTATAAAAACGTTGGTCTTAATAGGATCAGAAGATTTCGAATTACAAACTTTTGTAGTTGATTAAATTTTTAAAAGCAATAGGTAATTCTCGAATTGTATACATCATGTTCCTCTGTGGTAAACATTATATGTTGATGTTGATTTCACATGAGCAATATCCACAGGTATATTTTTTTTATTGTTCATCACAATAATCTAAATTTAATACCTAGAAAACTTACGGTATTTCTCGGAAGTGAATTTCATTAGTTTCATTTTCAGCAAATTGTCCCGGTCCACTAAGCATGGCTTTGATTGTGCCTGACATCAGAGCATGTTCCCTTTTCACGATGAATTCATGTCCATCTGAAGATATTAGTTTAACATACATAGCATCAGGGCCTTCACATCCTCCAAAGATCTTCTCCTCCTCCTAAAAAACAATAACAATAGTTTGCAAAAATAAGTATTACCTTCTAAGTATATATAAGTACACTTATACTTCTTATTTATACTTACATGCTAGTATTGAATATTCTAATATTCAATACTAGCATGTGTATGAACACTTCTGGTTTGAGTGACCACCAATTTTGACACCAATATGGAGTTTGTCTTGTTGCCACAATAAAGAAAATTCAACAAAAATATATAATTATGCCCATTTAAATGTATTCCAGTCTAAATATTTTTTGTGCCATAGTTGGTTTGCCTTGTTTTCTCGTTTAACCCTTTTACTGCCGGCCATTTTTTTATCGTACCAGTCAAAATTGCCAAGGGGGAAAATCGCTGTTGTGCATTCATTTACAAAAAATGCTGTATCTTTTTTATTTTTCATTAGATTTGCATTAATTTTTACTTTATTTACTCGTATTTAAATGCTGTTTTTCAAGTAATAAAAAGAAATTTTAATTTGAAACAAACTCATTATTTAATTTTAAAAATTATGTAAATAAAAAATAAATAAAAAAATAAAAATTGTGTTTGGCATCTGATAATTTATTTTTAAAATTATACTAAAATTTTGAGCATGATATCATTATAAACTAGAGCAATTGCTTAGAACATATACCAAATTTGAAGGTGCTACCTTGAAACATAGCTGCACTATGAGGATTTTCCCAAAACTGGTAGGCCTCCTCTAGGCCTACCAGTGGAAGTTGAAGGTAAACTTATCTGTGCCACATCCCCCTCACTATCTAATAACTCCTCATTATCTGATGGTAAGATAAAGTCAGGATCGTCATCAGTGTCATCCACATCACTTTGATTGTCATCAATAGCCCTAACACTAATATCAGAATCGTTCTCGGCATCTGAATCTGACAAATTCTGAAGGAAATTGTCACTCAGTTCGTCTTGCACTTGTACACCACCATCGATTAGACTGTTAATTATTGTTCCCTCACTCACAGGAGAGTTAGATGTAACTCTTTTACTCATTTTATCCTTGATCAACAAAAGTAACACTTCAAAAAACTTTCGATAACATTGTAAACAACAACAATGAACGAAGATTTCAGTAATCTAACCCGATCATCTGGTTTTGACAGCTGTCTAGGTAGTTCGTCAATTCTAGTCAAAGACGACGAAAATAGAAATCCAAAGTTCTTCAAATGGCTTCTTTCATTATCCTTTCCTCCTAAACAACCAAAATACCGAATATTTCGGCATTTGAACATAACAGTAGCCAGTAACAATAAAAAAAACAGACGTCCAACATATCGGACGTTGGCGTTTTCGGCAAAAATGCCGACGTCCGATATGTCGGACGTCGGCAGTAAAAGGGTTAAGGAAATATATATACATACATACATAGATAGGTTTGAGAAGTCTACTTATGTCAAAAGACAACTAAGTTGGGTTTTATAATAGTCTAAATTTATCCCTGGAAGCGTCCATCAGAAATTTTAAAGTGTGCTCTAATTTTTGTAGTTTTTACAGGGTCTCTTTGTAAATTTTGTATCAAATCCAATATGTAGTATATGTATAAAGTGTTATATACCATTTTCTTATTAAGAATCAAAGAATAAAGCTACATAGTTTTGAAGTAATAATAAAAATATATTTATTTCTACAGAATATATTATATTTAGTATTTGACATGTGAAAAAAATATATTACATTAAATTATTTGTATTACAATAAAATATAAGATGTTTCCAACAGTCTGAAATAATCAAATTGTACGAAATTTAGTTGTGGAAACAAAAATATATAGTGTTATGGGATTCAAAAATAAAAATGGAAATAATCTTTATGTTTATAGAGAAAAGAGCAGTGGAAGATTTTCACCCATTTTCAGTTACTAAGCAACACAATGAAATAACGATAATAAAATTGACTCTCATGCAAATTAATGTGTTTTATTCTACCTTTTCATGAAGTTAGTTGATGTATAACAGACGTAAGTAAGTTTTTTATTAAAAAAAAGAAAACAAGATACAATACTTCTACTTCAGACTCATCAAAATCAGTCATGTCAAATTCCATTTTAACGTCATGAATATCACTCGCTATACAAGGATAACTCATTCTGAAGTACTATATAATCAATACTGTATGATAAAACTTTGCTCAATTCAAATAAAAAAACTTCTGAACCAAGAACACAATGATTTGTTTACAAACAACAATTCCCGCTGCACAGAGGTTAACAACGAATTCATATCTGGAAAAACCACACAAATTTTAAACTAGAAACAAAATTATATTAAATTAAAGACCTCTAAACATTAAAATAAACTCATAGGCTTTCAATTAACATATAATTTAAAAGTATTTAATGGGTATTAATGCCTTTTGTGGTAAAATACGAAACAACCCTTTTGGGATCGATCCCACTTTAGAGGCTACGCAATCGACACCAAACGAGTCGGTCGACGCTTTCAGGGTTAAAGTAACTTTGTCTTTTGATACCTGCATTACAATATTGACTAAGCACTCCATACTTAATATTTGCTAAAATGTATAATTAAAGTATAATTTTACTTTAATTTTTAATTTTCTTATCTGGATATTTTCTTACACTGTGCTCAACAGTGGTTGTAGAAGAGATTGAAATAACAAGTGTTGCTACTTTATAGTAGACTATAAATATAAACAAATTATCGTCATAAAACAATATTAACATAGAACAGTTAACATTAAATTTACTAAATTTAACAGGCTCTTTCAATTAATAATACTTGTTTGCTGACATGTTTGACCTAGATGGAACTTTTTACAAGTTTGGAGATCAGGGGGGCGAACTCCAGAGGGATTTTCGAAATAAGAATATGCATATATTTAGAAACATAAGAATGTCCATATACAGTTTCAGTACAATCTGTTAAATAGTTTAGCATGAAAGCATAACAAACTTACTTTTGAATTTAGTATATTAATTAGGATATGAATCCAAATCACGCCAGATCAAAGAACGGATGCTGGACATTTAGTATTTTAGTTACTTTTTATTGATTTATAAATATTTAATATTAAATGTACTAAACCATATAAAAACAGAACCAATATCATAATATGATCCACTAAACTATATTTCAGTCTGAAATGAACATGACATTTTAAATTTAATATATTAACTTAACATTGAATTTTGTTCTTTATTCAAGCAAATTATAAAACTGAATTTGATTGAAACATTTTGCTAAAATATTTTTACATGATATTTTTAGAAACATCATTAAATGATATCATCATAAACAGGAATTTAAAAATAATTTAATAATAAAATGTTACAGTTAGAGCATTGTTTGTGGTTAAAATAAAGTTGAAAAAATACATGAATAATTAACTTAAATGAATATTTACTACGCCAACTATGGTGGGTTTGTGTTCAACTTCTAAGGTTAAAAACTACAAATTAAATATATTCTTAAATTTACCAAACAAAAAGATAGGCTATAGTAAAAATCTGAGAACTACAAACATTTGTTTATTATTTAACAAATACAGCTTTTGCTGTACAAAGAAACAAAATTATCAAGCCTTTCAACTAAGTAGAATTTGCTAAGGTTCTTTTTAGTGCTAAAAAATAAAATATTTGATAGTAAGATACCTATCAAATATATTTTAGGTAAATACATAAGGGGTATTTTAGGGGTAAGTCAAAATTTTTAAATAAGACACACTAACAAGTGACACCTCATTTAAAAAGAAGAAGGACACTAACTAGAGGTCTTTAATTTTACTCCATAAAATTTAGTGGCCAATTAACGTGTATGAATTGTTTTATAAAACACCCACAAGTTAATTTAAAGTTATTGTAAGGCAGAAAAAATTTACTCACTAGATATTTTGAAAAGATACAGCACAAATTCATAAAGTTATTACAAAAATCGACAACCATGAATAGCATAGCATTCATTAGGTTTGTTTTGTCTGACTAAAGTCCAGTAGAGTCCTGGGAATACCAATAGCTGATTTTGTCATGTTATCTCTTATTGCTTACCAGTTAGTGTGTGAGACACATTCAGTTCATTTATTGTATCTCCTGGTAACCAATAAGAGATGACATTACATGACATCGCTAATATTTCATAATTTTCCATTTTGGAAAATAAAGAGAAAAAAACAAGTTTTTAAGTACAGTGGGGACAGATTGCAGTCAGGTATTGCGGGTCAGAGGTCTGCTGTGCACTAACTTAGGTATGAGAATACAATTTTGCTAGTATACAGGGTCAGTTCATCTTAAAGATAAAATAATCATCTGTTTACTGCCAAGCACCTGATATACAAGTAAAACCAACAGACACCCTGTTGATGACAAATACAGACATAGAAAATATGAACTCAAGTAGAACATTATTTAACGCTAATACACACAAAAACTATAAAACATGTTAAAGCAATCAGTATATTGCGTATTGCCAATCAGTTTTTGTCTGCCCATAAATGCAGCAGACTCACGACGATGTTCCGAAATAAATATAGACAAATTACTATATAACAAAAATACTATTTATTAAACTATAAACTCATTTTTTTACATATCTACTTTTCATACAAAAAATATAACCAAAACACGTGTTAGCAATCGGTAATTTGCAACCTTTCGATCAGCTGTTGTGCAAGAATATAATTATTTGGATTTTAGGTTTAATTTCATCACATCACTAGCCGTAATACTGTAACCATACCATGACTTTCCAAGCGTATTTAAAACAATTCTGTTAGTATCCGAATCTATAAGCCCGGTATCAATTAGCAGAATTGATCTATTACTAGTACAAATTACAGCAACATAAAATTTCATGTAAAACCAACACTCTATTAGCTCGACAATATTAGTTAGTCAAGGTTTGGATGTGGCTGTAATATCAAAACCTCCATTTCCTTCGTTAAATTATACTATGTAATCTGATGACCAATCTGATTGTACATTAAGAGCCACACACCAAGACCACAAAAGACCAAAAATTCTTGACTGTGTTTTTGGATGTTCAGAGACCCTTATCATTCGGCCCACTTTAAATGCCTGAAAGTAGGGGAGATTAACACGACATAGGGTTAGAATTAACAAGATAAACTCCACTGTACTGGTGAAGGCAACCTTAGATTAAATGGCTTAAGGTGGGGCTTGGGAAAACATCATCGATCACACACACTAAAGTAACCACACACTGTCCACGAACTCTTATTTCGGCTTAAATCATTCATCTTCATTCAAATTTCCACAAATCAAATCTCGTAAAATACGATACTTGGACTAAATCAACTCCTGATTCAAGAAATCGTCAAATTATTTCTTGTTTTTATAAGTTCTTAGAGACAGAATAACTGTTTTTGAGATTTTTATAGTTCTACAGGTAGACTCCTGGCTTATTCCCGATTTACCCAGTTGGGCGGCCACTCTGACTTTATAATCAGGAATAAACACAGCCATCGACAAAAATCAGGCTAAACTTACAATGATGTGCATCTGGCCATGTCTCGTTCATTCATGTATTTACTCAGCTGTTCACACAATGATGAATAAAAAATTATATAGGCCTAGACTCTGTGTATTTATATAATATAACAAATAAAACAGTATAACGCTTTGTTACCTTTTACTATTTAGAAGGATAAATATATTTGATAGCTTGTGTCGTAAATAAAACATGTTGGCTACAATCACCAATTGTTTGAAACACCAAACAAAAGATTTTACTATATATGAATTATTTTAAGTAGAACGAATATAAATCAATTAACTAATTAATATATTTAATACATTATTCAAAGAGCTGGCCGTAATTAATTGTAAATAACTATAGTTAGAATGTTTTTTTATTTGATAGCTTAAGTATTTTAAGCCCATAATTTGGTACCCTGATTGTATCATAACAACTTACTATTCTGCTGCCTAACCCAAATCCACAAAAGTGCTTAATTTCTTATAGCCTTTTCCATTGTAAACAGAAAACTGGTACAACATGTAGCTGATGATTGCTACAGAACCTCATATACACATAATATCAAGAACAAAATGTACTAGACTGAAGATATAAAATCTTATATGAAGCTCTCTTTCTACATATAGACAAAATCCAGTTTGATTATAGTGTATATCTGTCCATGGAATTAGGCTGAGCATTAGTGAAATCCATCAAACACGAACCACGTCTCTTAAATACAATATTTGGGATTAATCAAACATTGGTTCAAGGAGCTGTCAAACTCCAAGATGAATTTAAGGACTAAGTTTGGAATTTTAGACAAAAGTCATTTTCTTAGCAGACAATATTAAGTTTGATTATCTTATATGTCTCATGTGATAAGGCTGAGGGTTAAAGAAGTTTATAATTCAGGGGAATATTTCACTATGTAATTGAGCTAAGGCTTGATATTTTTATGAAACAACATCTATATAACTTTTAAAATAATGTATGTACCTCCATGTAATATGGCTGCGCATTAGGGAAGCCTATTTAGTTATATTTTTATGCTAACTATTAATTTATTTAGATGAAGCTCACTTATAGGATAAATATTATGTTAATGGGATAATTTTAAATTAATTATTTACATCTAGGCTAAATACAAATAATTCCATTTTTAAGTTTAAATTACTTTATCAGGACTAAATGATTGATTAACTGCTCTTATTAACAAATCATTGTTTACTGCCTCTAGCCCATCAAATAGGATAATTGTTTAATACAAATTGCTTAATATAACAGTAACCTATAATTTGGTTGCCAACACTCCTTGAATTTCATGAATTCCGAATTTAACCTCATTTGTAATGACATATGTTGATAACACAACTAACAAATGACACCATTATAAGTAAAGCTTTAGCTTCACTGAATCAGGCCAATGTAGGCTATAACCTGGCATTAGCCTATACTTAAGGAAAAGACATGGAATATATATAAGTAAATAAACGTACCTTTTTATCATCATTCATGTCGGACATTGTATTTTATGACACCTGAAACAACAAACCCATTTCAAAAACGGAAATTTCTCTTTTATGAGCTAAGCTGCTAAGTCATTATACATTTGGAATTAGGTTATGTTTATAAGCCAAGTAATAGAATGTGAATTGAATACTGCATTACGAAAGTCAAAACTATTACACAGAACAATGTTTAATCACAATATTTACTATTCATATGCGAATTAATGCACTTTAATTTAATATACTATTTATTTACCTAATTTTATGTCCTTCAACAGTAACAAACACCCAATGGTACCAAAATATTTTTACTTCCTGTTAAGCCAAGGCCATACATATCCAGTACAGCGCTGTGATTAAGACGGCTTTGTCCAATCTGTTAGATAACTATATTTTACTTGCTTGTTACATCGTGAAAAATGTACGGGAAAATATTACGATAGCATTGAACATGTATTTAGAATTTAAAGGAATTATACAAATTACTTTGAGTTCTCTGGAGCAGAAAATAGTGTTCACGTCGCAACTCAGATGCGCTGATTTGATTCAATAAATGCTACTGGCAGCACATAGGATACTAGCAGAACATTACAGGGAAATTGAAACCTTTTTTATAATGCGTCCCAAGCTTTTCTGATATTTGTAATGCAAATACATTTTTTAACTTTTGAACTACTTAAGGATATAATGTCAAAGTGGCCAGTAAGAGAGCAAAACAGATTCTCAGTGAAATTGCCCTGTACACATTTATGTATGTAACATTTAATGGAATTCGGTTGAGTATATCTCAAAATTGCAATAGTACCTACTAAAACATTTCAAATAAGTGTGGTGGAACGATGAACGCAGAAACCATAGCTTCTTAGAGCTTAACTCTGAAATAGCATTGATATTGCGGAAAAATGATATGAGGAATTCAGTTTCAAAATGGGCCTTGTCCAGTCAACTTCATTTTGCGTTACTGACCAAAAACTGTTTCGCCATGTAATAATGTTTTAATAGCAAAGGTTAAGTAATACCGTAGGTATTTAGTTTAGTGTTACATAATATTTTTCTAGACAGGAATCATTAAAGCATGCCGTACGTATGAAAAATAAAATAAAAAGAAAGTATAAGACCTATTTTGAAACAACACCAGGTACAAAACACATTATGCTGCAGAAAGTAGAGTACAAGACCTATTTTGAAGGAAAAATAGTAAATAATTTTTACAAAAATGAGGGCTTCATAGATATCACCTCATCCTTTGATTTTTTATCGGATCATTCGCCTTTGATGTTGACCATCAGCTCAAATATTATGTTAAAGGAAAAGTCTCCTACACTGGCAAACAAAAGTACTTACTGGAACCAATAACGGGATTTATTAAATGTCATTCTAAAGCTGGACATTACTCTGAAATCAGGCGAGGACATAGAAAAAGACGATCAAATGTTGACTTCTTCTGTACAGTCTTCTACCTGAAAACCAAATCCTAAGCTGAAGAATGTAGCTACACGAGTTTAGTTAATTATAAGTTGTACATAAAACAAATGATTTCCTAGAAACGTCTCTTGCGAACTATCTTGCTAACTTCATGCAATAGTAATGATAAAGCAAATTGTAATATAACTTCAAGACAATTGACAAGCATTTTCAAAGATATAAATAATTTCAGAAATTCACGGCAGACCTTTGTCCCTTCCGAGATGAGTGTCTCGTTTACTCGTTGTGAAATGTGACTAAAAGGATAAATAAACCTCAATCATCAATCCCTCCTATTTCTAAGCCTGATGGTACTTGAACGAAAAGTGGGATAGAAACGAGAACTACCCAGAAAAGAGATGACTTTTCTAACTAAATTGTTTAATTCCATTATAAGAATTGAGTACACTCTATTTCAATAAAAGGTAGCAGAAATGGCTATTATCCTGTATCCTGGAAAACCCCTTTATCAGTTTTCTTCATACAGGTTAATAAACCTCTTATGAATTCCTTCCAAGATTTTTGAAAAATAGATTTTTAAACGGTTGCAGTCATTGATAACTGAGCTAAATGGGATTCAGAATCATCAATTTGGATTCCGATGTCAACATTCTACAATTGAACAAATGAATAGAATGGTCAATGAAATCAAGTAAACTTGAAAAAGGTAAATCCTTTTTGTAGCGTTTCTTGATGTAAACCAGCCATTCAACAAAGACTAGTATGATGGCCTTTTGCTCAAGATGAAATTACTTCTACTTCATACATTCTACAATGCTACTAAATTCTGTGTGTCTGAAAGATACTTCGGAGTTAAGTTTTAAAACTATTACACAGATCTTGCAAGATTTTTTAAATTCCATATCTGATCGGCTCAAACGCTGTAGAATAAAAGTAAATACAAATAAATCTGTGCATGTTACATTTATTCTTAACGTGGGAAATTGTTCACATGTTAACTACAACATTCAATTACCTAACTCAACTAAATGACGTAAAATTTTTGGGAATCTACCTCAATTGGCGATTAACATTACGAACACACATTTTGTAACAAATGACTGGGGCTAAATACAAAGTTTTCTAAATCTATTGGCTCTTTAGAAGAAAACCAAACCACTCTCCTGAAAAGGTGTTACTGTACAATGTTGTCTTGAAATCTCTCTGTGCATATGGGATTCAACTATGGGGTACTGAATCTTTATCTAATCTGAAAATAATTCAACGTTTCCAATACAAAGTGCTGAGTACAATACTGCAAGCTCCATGGTTAGTTACAAATGCATGGATTGCTTAAACTTGGAATTACTTATTTAGAAGAAGAAATATCAAAGTTTAGTTTACGCTAACATAACTAAGCTTAGAGGACATCAAAATCATCTTGCTTTGAATATTTTGGACAATAGTCAGCATTACACATGACTTAAAAGACTTTAAAAGAATGACTTCCTTGATTTAAGTAATCGCTTTTAAGTAGTTTGTTATGTTTCAGGTCTTTAAATACTAATCATCCATTGTCTTTTTAAAATCTCATATTTACGTTTTGTTCATTGTTATCGAATAGATTGTAAACAATAAATAAAAGTAATAAAACATACAATCCTAGATTTTAAATTAATTTTATATTAATTTTAATTCATTCATGAACTAAAAAGGGGGTGCAATGTAAGCAATATACGAGTATACTTAAATATCATGTTCATGCATACACACACGGATTCAGCCTAAAAGGAATTTACCATTTAGAGTAAAATCCCAACCAAAGTACTAATCTGATTAACTTAAGAAATGTTGATATTGCACATCAATTCATTTTAAAAATCAAGGCAAACAGATTAGTTGAATACAACATCAGTCTTTTCCCCTTCTTTTATATACATTTTTAGATGTATGTAAACATTTACAAAAATTCTACGAACAGCTGGTTGGAAACTTGTTTACACTATTTATTTGCAAAGTTAATTTTGTTAGGCCTATGTTATTAATTATTGGTTTGAGTTTTGTTCGTCTCTTTTACTAATCAGTGTTTTTCTGATGAACGGTTCTGGGAACCCGAAAGTTAAAACACGAAAACTGATATTTTTATAACTCCGACCTGCTTGTAAGAGTATATATTACAACTTTGAAGGCATTTTGTGGCTTAACCGTTGGAGATATAACAAAAAGTGACCGTCCTTTTTTGTTGGAAATTTAATTTTGTGTTCAAATTCAAAAATTAGGGCCCTTGGATTTGAGCTAGGCCCTTTTAGTTTAGCCGGCACAGACCTTGGGAGGCAAGACTGCACAGGTCCGACATTGTGAACGTACTAGAGTAATTTAATTTAAGAAATAGTTGGATTTTTGGAATTATTAAGTGGTTTCAAATACTAATCTAGTGTAAAATTTCGAGTTTCTGTTATACCAGGAAGAGTTCTCGTTTTTGTATAATCTTTGCAAGTCAGTAAAACAGGGGCTTTAAAGATAAATGTTATTTGGCTATCTGAAGAATACTTAACCAAAGGTGGTAATATTCATCAGCCGAAAAAGTAGATCAGGATGTTTCATGTCACCCAGAAAATATTCTCAGGGAGGGTAAGGTTAACGGGGTTAAAGAACAGGGGCTTCTATCATTCAGCGAGTAAAGTCACTTATATTAAGTAGATGAATTGGTCTATCCAAGATTTGTATATAATAGACCATATTATTTGTCAGCAGAATAGCGGGATTAGTGGGTTTAATTTACACTGAAGATTATATATCCAAACCAAGAAATTCCCGGAAGGGAGGTTTAATGTTATTGTTGGCCAAAAGAACGTGGTTCTTTTCTAGTAGAATTGATGTCTATGATACAAGAATATGTGTACTGTAGTTTTTATCAATACAATACGTTGATTAAGCGCTTAATTAATTCAGGATATGATCATTTCATGTCAGAGTTTTGACAATGAACCTCTATTTGATGAATTTAATTAAAAAAAAAAAAAAAAAAAAACACTTTGTCTTTGTCCCTCTTTACTATTGACGCTCCTCTAAAGCTCTTCCAATTTCCGATATGGGATTGTAGACTTATGCTAGTCACTCGTTTATGTAGTATTATAATCTCAATCTTCAACTGAAATGAATTGCGCAAATTAAAAAAAAAAATTAAAACTCCTAACATTGACAAATCACGATAAAGATTTGTTAATTGAGAGCGTTTTTCGGACTTACGGAAGGTATATACGACAAAAAGCTACTTGAAATTTGTTGTATATCCTATTATTTTCTTGTTAATACAAATATTAGATTCAAAGCTAGTTTCAAGGTATCTACTATAAACAGTTCGGCTACTATCGCTTCCAGAAAGAAGTTCCTCACGTACAAATGACAAAATATTTGTATTTAAATGGGGTTTTCTGCCAGTGTAATGAAGATAAAGCAATGGGTCACGTGACCTTTTTTCAAATCACATTATTTTGTATGTGAAACAAATTTGGTTTTAAACCCAAATAAATAGTTCGGCTGCAATTAATTGAGCTTAAAACACAATTCGCACGATAAAATTACAAAATGGTTGCATTTAATAGCGTTTTGCAGCCAAACTGTGCAGGGTAGGGTAAAATGTTACTGGACAGTTTTGTAGATAAAATAATTTGATAATTTGGCTAGTCAGTTAGATTTGAGTTATAAACCACCGTTTGATAGCTATCGGGCTCAAATCATTATTTTAAACGTAAACAATCTCTGGAATTTCAAATATTTCAAGTCACTAACGATTCGCTCGCTATTTAGGTCCATAAAAGGTCCCGCAAGGGTTAAAAATGTGTCAAATTACACGTATATATATCCAAAATCTTTCAAATTATCAGCAGTTTATAAAAATATTATGTAGCGCTTCAATATAAATCTCTTATATTATTTTAGAGTTATATGTTGCATACATTACACATAAGTTCATTTTAGTAAGGAAAATATATTAAATTTAAAATCTAGGATATGTAATTATATGTATTTTATACGAATTATAGTATTCTTAATTGTTATAATACTTCTTATAACATTAAGAAACTATTAGTTATTATAGTCACGGCAGTAACTTGTTGTTAAATGATATTATTCAAGAGGCGTTGATATAGAAGTAATGTCAATGTCAGATATTGTTTTCCATAACCCAGTTTTTTCAATTATATTTGTCAATTTTGTGTGTGTTTAGGAGTGGTAGAATTTGTATGTGATTTCGTGTAAAAGTTTATCAAGTGTGTATAATAATAATAAACTAATGCTTCGTTTAACACTATAACACACAGTGTAACACCAATTCAAGACAAAATAAGTTCAGGTTTGTGTTCATAGTTTTGTTAGTCTGTATCACTATCATATAGGTTATATAAAAAATTTAGGCTATTTTTACATTGAATGCAGCCAGTGTCTTACTGTAAAATTTGTTAATATTTTCAAGTTTTAATTTATTTTAATTTAGCAAATAATGTGGCATGCCCTAACTCATATCTAAGCTAGGCTAGCTGACCCAAATTGGATTCCAGTAATCAATATCAAATTTTAATGGTCTTTAGACCCTAAATACTTTTCAACCAGCATAGATATTTTTGTAAAATTATGTCTATTTTATCCCAAAGCTAAACTTAAATTCGTAAATATTTACTTTGCCCACTTCACATTATTTGTTGTTTTTTGCAGTCATATGTTTTAAATTCAAATATGAATTTAATATTTACAGTGATCAAACAAATTATTATAACCAAAATTAGGAAAACTGAAGACGATCATATTTACTCCTCTCAAAGTTGCAGCTGTTTCTTTCCCACAAATTTCACAAAATGGGTTTTTCGGTATGAGTCCAACATGTTGAAGCCACGAAAAAGCAACCTCGTCTAGGTTTCAATAACAATCATATGTTTTAAATTCAAATATGAATTTAATATTTACAGTGATCAAACAAATTATTATAACCAAAATTAGGAAAACTGAAGACGATCATATTTACTCCTCTCAAAGTTGCAGCTGTTTCTTTCCCACAAATTTCACAAAATGGGTTTTTCGGTATGAGTCCAACATGTTGAAGCCACGAAAAAGCAACCTCGTCTAGTTTTCTAAAATTAACTGCCATTTTTAATAATCATGGAATTACTTATGTAAAATTGAAATATTATTGTATGTGTATTATTTTAGAGTGTTTACAGCTGTTGATATAGATTAATAGTTAATAGTTCAAAATAATTAATCAGTATCGATTGATTATATCGATGGTTATGATTAAGTAATATCGTTTGCCAATTTGGAGATAAAAAACCGGGTCTGCTTATCGTACCCTAACCAACAACTATTATGAACAATTTTAAAAAACAAACAAAGCTGCTAGTTGATACCAACCCCGTCCTTTCTAAAATGCTATCTATGGTGTAGTACCAACTCACACATTTATTATTTTCGAACTGAAGTCAGAATTTTTACATGAAATTTTGTATAGCCTTAACTCTCAAATGTATTCTTAACAGCCTACTGATATTCAAATTTTTATTCCCCTGTCAATGACTTAAAGTCGTGTTTGATCAGTTGTGATGCCATGAAGTCTGATATGTGGTCTAGTGTTGATGCCACGCTTTGAGGTTATTAGTGCCAAAATAAACTAATATTGTGTACCATACATTCTAACTATTGTTGTAAATATGAGCTTTATATCTTTAGAGCATAAAATGAAGTGAAATTCATACTTTTCACTTTTTGTATTATTTTTACAAGTGTGTCTAAAACAGTTTTATTATAGTTTACATACGTATTATAAATATAAAAAGTTAACAGGCATTCACATGATCTAAGCTTGAATTTAGGTACTATAATAGATGAGTCGCTTTAAAAGCGACCTGGACGAAAATTTCTTGCGCATAGGGGGAGGGAGCAGCAGGAGCTCAATCATGCATACCGCCACCCCTTCTTTCACTGCTCGATCTATTTCCTTTACAAGACACAAGTGGGAACTGAGTGCTTTGTTTCCCTGCATTAGTGTTTTGGAGCATCACACTATGTTTTGTTATTATCGTTGTTATGGAATATCAAATATTATTATTTATGTTAAGAATATTCCATTGCATCTTTTTAATATGTTAGTATAATTAAGAAGTATTTTAACATATGTTTATTGTTGACAGCTGTTGTTATTATTACTGGGTTTGTAAAACAGTTATGTAACACATACCATATGAGTGGTAAAGTGGCGACTGAGGAGTGGTTGGTAAGGAATGTGGAGGGGAGAGTGGGTCCGCACTTCTTTTCCCTCTCCACATTTCTCTCTCTCTCTCTCTCTCTCTCTCTCACTCCCTGTCCCCCCACTGTTCACTTAACATGTTGCTTTCAAAGTGACTCATCTATAGTTCGATGGATGTTCTTTTTTACCAGAAGTGCGGGAAAGTACTACCGAAGTATGCACTGATGGCCAGAGGCATTTCCGATCGGTACTTTCCCAACATCAGATTATGTGTCAGGTCATCCATTGTGATCTGAAATATTATTAGTAACCTATTTATGACAAACTAATCTAAATTATACATCCTAATTATAACAAGTACTAGATAGGGACAGAATGGCCGGATAGAGTACGATAAGGGGACCCGGTTTCTTATATCGATATTGACAAACAATATTACTTAATTATAGCTTTCAATATAACCACCTGTTACTGATTTTTGAACAATAACTAACTTGTATAAACTATAAAATCTTTTTCATGTAATAAACGTATTTTCTATTATATATAATAACAGGCAGTCGAAAACTCATGGAGGACCATGAAACGAAGTTTAAAAAGTGGCATATCAGCCAACCTGCTTGCAGATCATCTCTGTGATTATTTGTACAAAATAAAAGTACGGTTTTCTAGAGAAGAAGATTCAACAACTTCTTGAAAGCGGAAAATCATTGCTACCCAAGAGAAAATATATAAATAATTACACATGTTTTTTATTATTATAAATGTTTTTATGTTGTTATAATTTCATTATTATTTACAACAAAATTTGATTGTTTGATTGTTATAGCTCATTTATTATTTATAAGATTATTACTTTGTCCATTATATTAATTATTATAATTAAAAATGTAAATTTTATTGTGAGTATAGATATGTTGATATGATTTATAAACACGTATTCGATAAATTAATATTTAGTAATGATGATTGTACTAATTGATATAAAAACCGGGTCCACTTATCATACTCTACCCTAGTGGCCTCCTTAACATTTCCTTTCGGAAGGCAGAAAACGAAAACAGATTGTCACAATGACATGTAATTTAAACAGTAACTAAAATAAAATTCGTTCTTTCTAATAATGTAGCTTTTTAGGTCCCTAGTACGAAAAAATAGTGGCCTTTCGGATAATACCAAAGTTTGTTTCGACGGTTTTGGTTTTGTTTGAAGTACTAAACTAATGAACTAAAGGACTATTTTTATCAATTTTAGAGTTAGTATCACCAATGATCTTAACACTGTTGTTTGTTTGTAGTTATTTTACTATCTTTTTATACTTCACGCTTTTTATGAGAATTTCTTATCAAAATATTTGTCAAACAAATATTTTGTATTTTTGTAATGAATATAAAATGGATAATATAATAATAAAATATTATCTGTTCAATGAAACCTGTGTTAAATTTAAAGTTTTTAAGTGTTTTACAAAACTATACATCCAAGATAGTAACTTCAGCTCCATAACGTAACCAATGACAAATATTTAAATGCTCCGATCTAGAATATAAGTTACTGTGGTATTTGATAATAATTTTTATTATTATTATTAAAAATTTCTTAAATTACATACTCAAAACATTACACTTGTTCTTTTTAAAAAAATTGGTCTTAATTGGATAAAAAGTTTCCGAGCTACTCATTTTCAAAGTTCCAGTTTGGTTGAAACGCACCAAAAACCGGTTTTTTTTTTACCGAAATAAAAAGTAAAAATAATTGTATGTAAATTATTTGTGTTATATGTCTAAACCCCAAATTAAACAAGCTATTTTTAACATAACTCTTGTTATTATAGCTTTTCTACTAGTTTTATTGCGGTTATGTTCAAACTCTAGTATCTTTATTTTTTGAACCGAGAATAGTAGAGTGGTAGGCGGCACAGTGGTGGTGGATTCCCTCCAGATAAATATGTATTGATACACACAAACTTATATATGGCATAACTCATGAGTAATGTATAATATGACACATGTAATTATTTTTATGCTTTGTAAATATTTTATTATGAATATGAAAAATAAAATTTAAAATCTTGCTGCACCAAAAATCATGCGTATGATTATTCTATTTTGAATACAATTTCAATGCCAGAAAGTATAATGCTGTTCTTTGTTTAAAGGTTATTTTTGACGATGGAAGGATTGTGAAGGAAACAGGATTTTTCCGGACATTTGCCATCGTTCAGTGAAACAAGAAAACAGTAACACTACGTTTCGAGATCTGCAATCTGATCTCTTCTTCAGGTAAAGAACTAACCTAATACATGGATGTATTAGGTTAGTTCTTTACCTGAAGAAGAGATCAGATTGCAGATCTCGAAACGTAGTGTTACTGTTTTCTTGTTTCACTGAACGATGGTATAATGCTGTATCTTACAATTGATTTGACATAAGAATTGGGCTATCTAAGGAAATGAGATCTAAACAGTTGAACATTTACTAGGTGTAAAATCTATATTATGATGCTCTTCAATATAGTGGCTGACATCACTAACTGCCCAGCCTTACTTCACAATATTGCTATCACAGGAGGCACAGCTTGACCTATATCCACGGAAGCTCTAACATGGCCCGAGCCAAAAGTATATAGTATAGTGGGGTGGATCTTCTCCCTGATGCCCATGAGTATTTCAGAAAACTATGGAGTCCTTCTTGTGTAATGTATAACCTGATACGAGTTTCTTGCTGTATTTTTTTATTTAAATGTTATTGTTTGTAATTTTATAGGTTGACTACTGTATATAAATACAGTAATTTACTGCATTTATTAGGGTTACTAGTTAATGGTTTTTTTAGTAATGCAATTAAAGAAATGTTGAAGAACAAATAAATGTTAGTTTCAAATTCAATTTTCATTGGTTTTTCAGGAATTTTATAAACCTGGACACTGAGACTGTATGTGACAAATTATGTTACAAAGAGAATATGACAATTAGTGTTGTTTTAAAGGGACATTTTATTGGAGATCAGTTTTTGAAACTACACTGCCACAAACCTTATATACAATTGTTTTTTGGACTGTATCATCTCTCAATCCTTAAGATATGGCTATAATAGTGAAATGATCTTGAAATTGACTTCTATTCGACAATGTTAAACCTTGGACAATTTTACGTATTTAGTAGTTATATAATATTAGAAGATGTCACATTTTAAATGTTAAGACGTATTCAAATTTATACTTTTTCTTTTAAAGTGTATAATTTTTAGTCCAATCCAAAAAGTACAAAAAATGAAATTTCTTTTGGTTATGAAAAACTATTAAAATAACTAAAAAGCATTTTGATTGGTTTATCTTTACAATGAGACATATCTCATAACAAATAAGGACATAAATGTGTTTGAATATTAACATTGCTCTCAAAGGGTTGAAATCAAGACAGCCATAAGTAAAGCCGGCCCATAAAACTTTGTTAAGATATTAATTTTGGTAAATCTTTTTGCATAATTTTAGAATTTTGTAAAAGAGGTAAGTTTTTAATTTTTGGTTTTTTTTTTATTTGAGTAAGTTTCTACGGCTCTCTATATCAAAGTGTTAACAGTAAAATTGAAATGATATTCCTAAAACTAGAAATCTTTATAGAACTTTAATTTGTTATAGGAACTTCCTGAGGTGCTTGAAAAAATTGGTGCTGTAATAACGGTAAGTCAACAGTTTGTTTTATTCATAGATGTGAATAGTAATTTTACTTCTATATTTTTGATGAAAAAATCTAAAGCTGAATTGGATTGATAATAGTACCAAATGATAATGGGTTCATTGTGTGATAGTAGTTTGGGGGTTTCAGTTTGGCTGATAATTGTATGTACAGAAAGGTGGAAAAATATAAGTTTTGCTGAAACAATTTTTAGAGTGTTTTACATTGTTGTATAATACTATCATTGACTGGTTCGAACATGGCATGAGGGCTTATTTGCTGACCTCATTGAGATACCTAGGAAATGTTTTTTACTGGAATTATCTATAATGTAATGCACAAGTCATAAATATATGTTTATTAAAGTAAAATATAAGTCTGTTAAACATAAGGTAATTGCAACTGGCATTTAATTAATTCTTGTAACTTCTATCTGCTATATTGTCTATAAATTCAGTGGTTTTTACAATTGAATAATAAAGTGTTACTCATTATTTTTAATCTGTTGTTTTATCTGAATTGTAAATGGTCAAATATATTAATTTCTTTTAGTTATTTTATTTATTTATGTTTGTAATTTCAGTCACAAAACAGATTGATTGGTTTTGTAGTAATGTAAGTAAAATAGATAGAACTAAAATGAAAGATGTGGAGTTTGTGGCAAATACATGAGAAGAGAAGGCATGTTTTTCCGAGGTCTATGTAAAGATAATTTTAATGTATTGATTTTGTATCAATACTCGTCAATCAGAAGTATGAAAGTGAAGGGGATGTGATTTTTGAAATTACTGTTATGAAGGGGTAAATGCTGAAGTGGAAGCAATGACATTAACAAGGAACTAACAACTACTTTTAATAGGAACTTCCTTAATATATTGAATGTAATAAATAAATAATTCACTCTATCTATCTGTCTACAGTAATATATCTAAATTTGTATTAATAGAACGTGTAAACATATAACGTTTACCAAAGTTTTGTTAAAGTTGGTTGATTAGGTTTTAATATATGATTTTTAAAAGAAAATGCGTACATACAGACAAAAATTGTATGAAATAAACCATTGGTTGCATTTGATTCTTTGCTTCATTTACCTCAGCAATAATATCCTACAGTTTTTGTAGAGAGTTTTGTTATACCTTGTACATATTTTTTGAATAAATAATTGAATGAAATGTGTTAGTGAGCCATCAGTACTGGCATTTTGACTTTAGTCCAATGAAAAGAATTCGTACTGGGGTTTTATCCGGAGGTCACTATTTTTTAAACAGCTTTTGTTCCCAAGGACCTACAAAAAGTACATTATTAGAAACAACAGTTATTATTTGACTTACAGTGAAAATTGCATGTCACTATGACAATATGTTCTTGATTTCTGCCTACTGAAAGAAAGCAGTTGTCGGCGAGAAGGCGGCCACTTTGTCCCTATTTGTTATAGGCTATACCCTTGATTATGATTCCTTCTGAGTTCATAATCATGGGTATAGCTTGATCCTCAGGAAAATTCCTAATCAAGGGCTGTACATCCATACGTATTATAAATATAAAAAGTTAAAATTCGACATTTACGAGTGCTCACGAGATCCAAACTTTAATTTAGAAACTATTCGTCTCTCGAGAGTTTTCTTTCTTCACCAGGAGTGTGGAGAGGCTACCGAAGCATGCTCTGATAGCCAGGAGCATTTCCGATCAGTACTTTCCCGACCTCAGATCACGTACCAGATCACCCAATGTGATCTGTTGTTGGAAAGGTTGGATTATCTGGTATGTGATCAGAGGTCGGAAAAGTACTGATCAGAGATGCCCCTGGTCATCGGTGTGGATTTCGGTGCCACCCCTCCTTTCTGGTGAAAAAAGAAAAAAACATTCCTCGGAACAGTACCCAAATTCAAGCTCAGATTAGGTATGTGCTCGTAGAGATTATCTTTAACTTTGGTACTACTAGTAACATATTTGTGTTAACTTAATCTAAACCTTCTTATATGGAGTAATAGCAGTTAGAAGATATAGTAGGGCTGAGTGGCCTACTTCTCAGCGACATTGCTTCCTTTTAAGAGTCAGAAAACAAGAACTGATCGTCATAATGTCATGTAATTTTCAGAGTAAGTCAATTAAAGTCTGTTCTTTCTAATATTGTAATGTTTTAAGATCCTCGGTAAGAGAAACTGTACCAAAAATAGTGGTCTCCGGATAATACCAAAGTACCGAATAGCTGAACATAACTAAAAACCATTTAACTCCTCAATTTTTGATCCTAGATTTCTATTAGTCTCTTTGTTTTGGAAGTATATTAGTCCTAGTATTCAATATTTTGTTGTTTTATTTGATACCAGCAGTTACCTCCGGCTTCACACACAACTTTATTTTGAAAAACAGGTAAACCATTAGCATATTCGTTTTTAATGATTTTCCAAAATGTTGTGTGATAAGTGATATTCACTCTCTTGATACAGTTTAGATTTAGGTTTAAGATGGGGCCCTGAAGTTGGAGAGTGAAACTCTTAATAATATTTCATGATATCTTATTGAATAGCTGTAACGATTTTAGTAACAATTGAAATATTTTAGGCCAGTGTAGAGAAATCCAGTCCACAAGAGTAAAAGGAGAGTAAAGACAAAAAGTCCTTAGCTTTATCGTTTAGCGTTAATCCACTCATGACATAATAAATTATAGAGTTTTACTGTAATTAATTAAAGTTCTAATAAAAAGAAAACATGGACAAGAAAAGCTTCTTCACTTAACATCACATTGTAGAGTGTAATTTACTTTGTCAGATTAAAAACAACAAACATTTCCTATTACCTGTTTGATGTTTGAATGTGTACTAATTACAACACAAAAAAACTTTAAGGCTGTTTTGAATGACGTTGCACTTTTGCAATCTCTATTATTTCAGAAAGGCTTGAATGAAGTTGCACTTTTGATTTGCACTTTTGCAATCTCTATTGTTTCAGGAAGGCTGTTAAACAATTTGGGTCCAAGGTATTTAACTAATTTTTAAAATATACTAGTCTGAAACACAGGTATGATAAGATTACTCTTGTGCCTAGTTCCAAATCTGTGGATATGAATTGGAAAAAATTATCAAAAGTGAACAAACAGACTGAATATATGAAAATAGAAGATAGAGTCAACAGGCCCTTGGCAGGGAAACGTCTCTATAGCTGACAGGACATCCCAGCCCACAGATGATTTGAATTGCCCACTCTGTAATTTAAGCACTTTTTGAAGTGAAGACTTAGTAACTGTTTCCCAGAACATAATGCCGTAACTTAAAAGAGAGAAAAATTAGCTGAAGTATGCAAACAGAAAAATGTTTTTATGGAGGAAGATGGATAATTTTCTCAAATAATATAGACAGCAGCTGAGTTTGGAGCACAGAACGTTTATGTAATGGTTCCAATTTAAATTTCGGTCGATATGAAGTCCCAAGAAACTGACAACATTTGACTTCATTATAGAAATGATATATGGCATCATCAGACTGTGTCCTTAGATGAAAAGTCACTATTTTTGTTTCACCTGTATTCAAAAACAAGGATTTTTAAACCAAATGATTATTTAGACCTGAGGAAAGTTTCTGGTTGAATGCAGTTTCTTTTTCTGATTCAGCATTTACAGCAACACTTGCTCCGTGTGATGAACAACAGTCTTTATAATACTGAAAACATAATTAAAACTTATGCTCTTTAAAAAAATAGAGTTATACTCTCAAGTTTTCATATAAACATCCGTTTTATTTTTGCATTTAATTCTAATGAAACAACCAAAAGCCTGAGGTTATCACATTAACAAAATTGAATTGTGCGTTAGTTCATTTTTCGAATCTCTTTTAAAGTAACGAAAAACAATCACTTTGTGAACCAACTTAAGTATCAAAAACAGCTTTTATGTACAGTACGATAAAAAATTATTTCTTAAAGTATAAAATAAATAATTTCTTTAAGTTTTAAGAAATAAAACACTTTTGTAAGAACTACTTAACTCATGGTAGTTTATGAGAAATGTTGTCTATATTGTAAATTAAATATGATTTTACAGTTCCAGTTAACTATAACCAACAAACAATTTTACTATAGTATTTAGAAGGGGTTATATAAACTTTGATGTAGAAATGTCAAATTACTTTACAGTATTTCAGAATAGTAAATACTTATTCAATGGAGATTTTATTCTACCATGAATATAAACCCAAAAAACCTATATTAACTTCAAAATACTTTCTATATTTTTATTTACTACGGGTTGGAATGTGAACCCCCTTGTATTAATATTTTTTCTGTAGGGTACTTTATTATTTTACAGTATAATATTAGTGGGTTTTTTAGACGTGCTTTGCCTCTAATTAGGCCTACAAATTAATTAGTTAAGTGTTTACTTCATTGCCGTAAGTGGCCGCTGCCGGCGCGGCGAGGTGGGGGCGACATGTGTCTAGTTGAGGCCATCTGCCACCCGGAGCGCCACGGTCGGCGGACCTCCACTGCGCTCGCTTCGCTCTCAATCAATACCCCGTACTGTTGGCACTTGTGTTGTGTCATCCCCTCGGTTGTCCGTGTTTTATATGTAACACCAGTTTGTGTCAGTGGCGGTGTACACATACGTGTTTATGCAGTGTCAGTGTGAGTCATCATGTGTGGTCATTGGCCTTATCACTTTGTAGACGGACTGTTTATATCACCCATTATCAGTGTTGTTGGCATAGGCGCCGGTAGCCGCAGTGTTAGTAGTGCGTGTTGTGTTTATAATCGTATCATCGGCGCGATAGCCTTTCTACGGTGTCGCATACTGGTCGATTAAAAAAATAAAATATGTGTAATACAATTTGGGAATCCGTAGGCGTTGTATTGACATCCCCATACTCTCTCACTGGACGATTACATTATATACGTACTGTTCGGGATAAATGTTAAGGGGATGAGAACGCTAACGCATAATATTTGTTATTATAACAATTTAACAAGTCTCAAATTTATCCCTCGTATTGAATAACATTCGTGTATGTTACAATTAATTAGTATCTACATTCAGATTCAAATAACCCGAGAACTAAGAAAAGAAATATATTAATTAATTATTTATTTACTGTTCACCTGTAGAAAAATAACTGCTTCTGCCAACATCACTGTATAAATTATATCTGTATAAGTAAGGACTGAAAGATACTTCAGTGACGTTTTTGTTTGCCGTTATATTTGAGAGGTTTGTCGGGCGACATCTCATACGAGAACGGATTGTTTCAGTTCGCCGAAAAGCCGGATATCCTGAACCGTCTTATCAGTGAGTTAAGCCAACCGCAGCATCTAGATAGATAAGAACAACACCGTTATCGACTCTGTTGCGTTTTGCGGGTAGTCCAAGCTACGCGGATGTCGTGCTGTTCGTTTGTCAAATTTCTTAGAAGGCTACTTGTATGTCTATTTGTTTCTCCATCTTTGTCGCGGAGGTTGGAATTGTTTCAATGCTGTGTTTTTTAATCGAAGAATAATTTGCTTTATATTTGGCTAGCAGTAGCGTTGATTTAGAAACAATAGTTTTGTTTAACTAAAATTGATATAATTTCTTTTTAAATCGTGTTGTACTATCTAAACGTTATTAATATGGGTGGGCCTAATATTTGTTGTTCAGTGTATGTTGCAATCATGATATAACCCTCAAAGTAAAACAATAAACGGGAAAGCATTTAAAAATTCCAAGTAGTTTAAAAGTCCATTGCTATGAAGAATTATTCCTACGGTAACAATAATTGGTTCGAATTATCCCTGGCATAATCGTTAGATAGATAGTACCCATGCCAAAGATATAAAACTATTATACAACAACTACCTCTCCTAAACAGCGATGAAAAATAAAACCAGTTCTTTTCGTGGGAAGTATTTATGGAAGCCTTTTGTTATTTGCGCGGTTCACTCACTATTCTTGCACCGGGCTGTGCTGCTCTAGAGTCTAGACTGTATTGTCGTCAGTGAATGCACTTTTTTCCATCGTCTGCGGCCACTAGGAATATTTTAGAATTGTTTCTCAGAAGAAGGAGATAGTGCGGCTTCGTTGTGTAATCGAGATGCAAGCGCTTGAAATCATTATTGGTCTGCTTTATTACCAGGCAGGATTTTGCTGGCGATGTAATAGAAAATACAAATTAATAAAATTAAGATTTTTAATTGTTCTGTTGTGAGAAATAATGGTTAAATTTGGAAAACTACAGGTTTATTGTACAATGTTTATTAGTTTTCTATTGGCTTGACTTTTAAGGAGTTTATGCTTTCGAGAAATCTGTAATGGAATTACGTAAAATGACTAATTCCAATTATTGTTGGAGCTCTGTTTTTTGTGGATGCGAGCGGACGTAATTTATCCCAATATTACTAAGGGGATAAAAACAAGCCAACTAAGCGAATTGAAATTCCAAATCGAATAATATAGGTTAAGAATTTGAATCTAAAATTGTTAGTGCAGCGTAGGAGTCCAAGACCAATGACCAACACATCGGGCTGCGTTTGTCTACAGATATAGGAAGCACGTCAGTCAGTGATGTGTGCGAGTGAGAGAGAAGAGACAGAATGATTGTTCCCTGCCATGATTGCTGATGACACATTCATGTACCGCCGACCTGTCTACAGAGGGTTCCAGTATCTGGAGACGTAAGTTGATAGCTGACTGTTTACCGAACATGATAAGATGATTAGTGTTTGTACGGCACTGTCTACTCACTGCGGGCGCCGAACAGGGCACGTACACACTGGAGACGGCTGACAAACAATCCAGCGGCCGTAGTGTGAAGACAGGGACGTAGCAAGGTCACAAAAAACACGTGCGGCCTTGGGTCAAAGACCGTTAAATACCCACAAACAATATATTAGACGAAAAAACTTTGGTAAAAAGGGTAAAATATAAATAAAATAATTTATGTCTATGAGTTGGCAGATTAACTTAAGCCGCGTTTACACCGGAATTGGCAACTAAAAATTGCCAACTCCGATTGCCGACGCTAGTTGCCGATGGAAATTTGCAATTTGTATCTGCAACCATGAACACAGTTTGCTTAATTTTTACTGCAACTTGCAACCAAAAAAGTAGACAGTATATGGAATGTCGAGTGCGGAAGAGGTTGTACTTGCTGCGGCAGCGTGTGTTGTTCTAGGCAAATTGAGAAGACGGAGAAGATTCTGGGTTCGACCTTCATTGCAGGCAAGAGCAAGGTATAGTGGCAACGATCTACTGAATGACTTAAATAGAGATGATACAGATCCTTTTACGGGAGAATTGAGATGCGATGGCAGTATAAAAAAACTGTGTAAGAATGTCGAGCAACGATTTTGAATGTTTAATTGTTGGTATTGGACACATAATTAGCAAAAAGGATACCAACTACAGGAAAGCAATTCCAGTGCGTGAAAGGTTAGCTATAACTTTGCGAATTTTGTGAACTGGCGACTCTTATACAAGCGTCAGTTATTTGATAGTTTCAAAAAGTGCGATTTCTCTCTTTGTGCCAGATGTTTGTGAGGCTTTGATAATATGTTTCCTGAAGGATAACATACAGGTGAGTAAATGTTAAATACCTATCGACTACGTGGAGCCGATAGGTGGGAGGGGTAGCGGGGTTAGTTACAGACTCAAGTCGCCGCTCAATTTGGCACTGCAACTCGTATTGCCGACCAAGGTTTGGCAACCGCCTTTGATCTTTACCGACTTCAGTCGGAAAACCAAATTTTGGTTTGCAAACTCGTAAAATCGGTCTGCAACTACAGTTGGCAATGCGAGTTGCAGTTGTTTTAAGGCGTTCGACTAAAAATTGGCGATAAAAGTCTGCAATCATTGGTTGCCAACTCCGGTGTAAACGCGGCTTTATACATCTCCAATCAAACAGCACAGCTCTAAGCCTTGCCCTAAGTTCTTTTTCGCCATACCTTGATTCGGAGGTGTCGACGTAAAGACACCCGACTCGGAAATTTCAAAATAATGTATAGTATGATGTTGATCAACTCATATAAACAAGTTGTTTGGGCATATAACAGTCTTTGATCCTACCTTAGTAAATCCATTGGGGGTGGTTATTTTGTGAAATAATATATTCTTAATTATAATTATTGTGTTGTTTGTTATCAAGGCAGTTCTTAAATTGTACATTGAATTGTCAATAGTAGTCTGATATTCATGTTTTAATTTTTAAGATATACTAATATACTTGAGAGCAAAAACTTACTGAAGGTGTAACATTTATTTATTGCAGTTAGCAGCAGGTCAACGCCGCATCTCTGTGTTTGAACAAATGGTTATTTGTCTCTGTTGTCTTATTTAGACATTATTGTAGTAGAATGTTTCCTTAGTCGCGATACTAAGTAAAATCTTTCTATATTTATATTTTTTAAATATATTAACACTTAAAATGTGTGTTTTGTTTTCATTATTTAACGTAAAGAGGTTAATTTTGAAAATTGTCTGCAATATTTATAATGTATTTTTGGGACATTTTTACAAGATGTACAATGGTTTAAAACATTGTTTGTTGATAATTGAGAATTGTATCAGAAAGTCTTAGACTATGAAAAATTCGAATATCTTACATAAAGAAGTAATTTAGGACCAAGATCATTTTAAAAGATTCAGTTAGTTTTTACATAAAACTGTTTTATTCAAAATCGTTCAGAACAAAAGTAAGAATTGTACAGCATTTAAAGAGATCATTTTAAATATCGCGCGTGTAATTTTGTTACAAACTAGAAACTGAAAATATTTGGCTCTGTGGGAAATGCATGTACCAATATTATCTTTACCCTAAATGTTGTTTTCTGTCGAAATTATAGATAAATCTTCATAACTGTCGAAGTTAAATACAGGGGATATGTTCCTCATTCTATAAATGTATAAAAAAATGTATATATTCTTTGTATTATAAGAATGAAATGAGGTGTAAAAAAGAATTACTAGTATACATGCAATCTCAGCGAAGCTTGGTACGTAACATGCAGTGTGACGTGACGTACTCTTATCTTGTTTTACTTAATATTGATAAGTCTATACACGGACATAATCCATGCTTGAAAGTCCAATATTTGAAACACTTGATTGGAGACTGAAGCCCCCTAAGAAACTGTGGAAGGTCACGTTGTATCTATTCGTCTATAAAAGGAAAGGTTGAGTTAGGGGTGAGTTTTTGTATGGATGAATATTACCGCACTCAGCCTTTACCTGCCACTGGCCCGCCCCCTCTACGGTGATGAGGGGAAGTATCCATTTACTGTAACCGCGTGAGATCAGCCAGGTGGAATTCTTATCAGATTATTGGAACTGATCGTCGGATCGGTTAGTCGTCAGGTCGATCAATTGTGGTACGGCAGCACGTACACATTTCGTATGCGATTAGTTTGTATCACGTAAACTTGTCATTCAATAATCGAATACGATTTTTGTATAGGTTAAATTACCTCGCTTGGCGATAACTTATGTCAGGTTAAATGTTGATGATTGGTCGTAAATACATCGAAACAGATCGACGATCGATTGATTGGTGGTTTATGTTATCGATTGTATCATGACGGAGATCGATGTTTGAAAAGTTGACACTTTGTATCTGGTAAATTGGTTGTGATTAGTCTAGTTGTCTTAGGTAGATAGAAATATGTGTGACGTTTTACAGTCATCCAATAGTCGATTGCTTTGCATCTGGTACTGTCAACTGATGGTGATTGGATAATGTAGACATCAATGATTTAGTGATACTTGGAAGAAGAGTTTTGCGCAATCCACATGTCGATGATTAGTTCGTATCAGATTAACGAGAGGCGATTGATTCTTTTCAGGTTGATCAATAGTTGTTAACCGTTCAGTAACCAGTTTGTGTCAGATCAACTAGTTACAATTAGCTGTTGTCAAATCGATCAATAGTAGTTGTCCACCGTTCGGCCATTAGTTTGAATCAGTTTATAACATTAGGTAGTGTTGTAGTGATCAATAAAGTCGATCTGTTTTGCGATTAGGTTTTATGATGTCTATCAACTGGTGTCAATCAGCTAGCGATAATTTGTTGGTTTGCAGATAGGTTTGTCGGTTGGTGGGGGTTTTACCTTATTGTGTAAATCCAAAGTAAACTTTTTTAAAGAAATGCGCTTTATGAAACTATTTCAACTTGTATGTTCTGTTAAATAAATGTGTACCATATACGGTTTTAGTTATATTCTATTTCAGTAGTATGTTTATGTGACTATAGGGGGTTGTAAATGTGGTATATTTTATTGGTATTGTAAAATTCCTTTGTTTAGACCATGATATAACCCTAATTCTGATATATTTCCTGCTAAGCGATAGAAAACGTTTGTTGTGATAATTTTTCTTCGTGACTATAAAAAACTATATGTGTATCATATACTGTTATTAATACCAGAACATTAACAAAACTTAATTTTAAAGATATTAACGACCATTATGTGTAGTGTAATTTAAATAATTTGAAACCTCTTGATAATAACACTTAAGTAGAAGAATTAATATGTCTCTGTATTTTTTTGTAAATGCACTTTACATAAAATTTAAACAGAACAGAAGAACATCAATTGTTGCATCAACGAAACGAAGCCTGTTCAAGGATACATACGAAATTACTGGCAAGCTCAAATTGGTTACAACTCAAATAACCAATCTGCCAACAAACAATCTTGGATGACAATTTAATCATAAAGCATTGTATGGAATGACAAAAGCGTGATTATAAATTCAGTGACTGACTGTGCATGAAACATTAGTTCAAGGGTTAGGGCAAGGCAAGGGCGATACAGTGTATTGTACTTGTGCGGGCACCATTCTCTAGGGCAGGGGCGAGCCCTTGTGAGGGGAGGCTTGTGTTACGTGGTTGCGAGGGTAGACTGTACATTACTCTCTATGATTATATTACAGTATTATACGATACTGCCCTACATAATATTATATAGTACTATTTTAGAGCACATCTCTGATACTTCGTGAAACTGTTACTATAAAATACCATATAGGCATTTTATATATTAACAAGCGTAGTTTTCGCTTGTAGTGTGTGCTTCTTTTTGCTTAAAATTCATATTTCACAATCTTTTAAAGTTAATATGTTGTAATTTGGCGTGGCAGTTAATTTTAATTCGACAACTTGTGCAGGATTGAAGATGATACATTAGTCTCAAAATGGCGCTCTTGTCGACACTAATGTAAAATTTCAAGAAGGCAACACAATACCAAGGACTTTCAACAAATTAAAAAAAAAACATTGTTTAAATACTTTAAAGGATTATTTTGAATACAAACTTGGTTCGATACCATCTTACTAAGCTTATTTATATTTTATTTTATTTATTAATTTTGTTTTATTTACATGCAACAATACAGGTTACACACCCAATTACATTGTGCATGTTTAAATCAAGATGACATGCAATAATATTCACACATTCAAATAAATTCAATCCAGTCCAGTGTTCCACCAAAATAGTTCCATTAAATAGATAATTAAGCCTAAAGATAAATAACAGATACATATATATATATATATATATATATATATATATATATATATTTACGGAAACAAGGCACTTGATGGTCCTGTGTTATACAGCGACCCATGCAGGTCCATCAAGCCCCCTATTTAAAACCTTCATATAACCTTGTTATGAATTTGTTCTCAGCATACATTTATGTTTTATAACTTGCTTGATAAATGTATGCTAATATTTTTTAATATATAAAAACTTTTGTCCACATGCTGGTCCGCGTGTAATGAGCGGTCCATGTTGGTCCTTTTTATACACCGTACAATTAAGCGGTACATGTTGATCCGCGGGTCGTGTGGTTGGTGGTGGGAGAAAGAGGGGAAGGGACCTGCATCTGCCTTTTGATTGTAATATATTGAAAAGACCTGTACTTGCCTTTCGTTTGTAAAACTCCAAGTTGTAAAGCATTAATTTCACATATTTTATTTCATTTTAAGGTAATCAATAATATTACCTTAGGTGAAAGTAACAGAATATCTTGGATAATCATTAATATTAAAACATAATTGCTGTTGCATCTGATCTGTGGCCTCCTTATTACCCACAGACATTTATTGTATTTCATAATATTAAACATATATTTCAATAGAATTACATTTTCTAAATCATAAGCATTAAAAATATTTTCAGTTTAAACTATTTCTATATTTACAATTATAAATAGATATGGTAATGCGCATGTTTTAATGTAAATAAAATTTATCTATGCTGTGCCTTTTTTCATAATACCGTTTTTTTAATTTTTTTAAGGGTCGCGTTTCTGTAGTGAATTTAACATACTGTAAAAGTTAATTGAGGAATATTATGCCTCAAGCGTCTCAATTATTGCTGGGTAGTTGTGTGGCCAGCAAATCAGCGAAAGGATTGCATTGAAATAGATAAAACAACAGCTTCATTTTGCCAGAACATTATAAATTTTAAATCACTCTTCAAAGTATGTTTTATTTTAAAATTTTAAACATCTACATCACATATATCACCCTAACACACTATAAGAATGGAAACATTCTACATTAATATCATTTTAAAAATAATACACCAATCATCAATGATGAACTTAAATATAAGAATTGGTTTTAATTAAACTAATTTTCGAATATGATCAGGGACCAGGAATGTATACACGTATAGGCCTACTAATTCCATACTAACTGCTGAATTACATCTACCCATTTATACTATAAGATAACCAGCAACATATTTTTCTCCTAAATTTATAAATACGGAATGAAATGAAAAATAAATGTTGTACATTTTATAATAAATCTGCCATAAAAAATTTAATTATAACTATGTGATATTGAAGGGAGTTGAATTCACTAAAAGTTCAAAAATAAACATTATACCAAGTTTATAAAAATCATGTCTTAACATGTCAATTTATTGCGGACAAAATCTTGAGCTGATCTTGTAAAAAATTATTAGTTCTCAGGTACTGCACTTAATTGTAAAGTTTTAAAATTTATTCCTTTTTCCTAAATGTTTTATAGATATAAGTGCGCACAAACTGTATTATTGTATTAAATTCGCCTATTTTTAGGTCATTGGCACCTTTAACAATTTTAAGAATACAGAAGGCCAATGCGCAATACTGTTTCTTATGTTACCCCTTTTTATTGGCCCTTTAATTTGTAAATATCGAATGTAACATGTGATGTTAGTCTTTCACTACTTTAGCCTATACTGGTTATGGTTGTATTTTATTTAACAGTCATACAAGAATTTTACTTCCTCAAATTACATATTAAATGTTTGATTGCAAGAAACCACTGAGCACTAATTTAAAGTTACTGAATTTGGGAAGAAATATTTTGGTATTACACATTGAGATATTACACAAGCAATAGCATAATATAAAACCATAAAATGTAGCTAAGGTCTGTTCACACTCTACATTCACAGATGGTATAACTCTTCGTTATACTCTGCATTAAAAGATGGTAAATAAAAGTAACATAGATCTTTTCATATTCTAATTATGTATAATTCTGTATTAAACATATCGGAGTTAGTTAATAGTATACGAGGGTGTTCTGAAAAGTTTACTTTCTGAACGTAAAGATGGAAGGCTCGTTAACAAAAGCTACTGAATTTCGTCTGTTGACAGTTACTAAAAAAAGTTTTAGCTATTTTCGACGTGCCGTTTTTTATGTGACAGTCGAGTCAGTTGATGTGAGTGTTTTTGTGATACGGACACGATTATCGTGCTGCCATTAACTATTTGTGTTTGACAGGCAATACGCCTTATTAAATCAAAAATGAGTTGGATTATGTGTATGGAAACTCTGCACAATCATTTACCTCAGTGAAATTTTGGGCTGCTTCATTTAAAATAGCCATGAGATCTTGAGAAACGATGAACGTTCGGGACGTCCAAAAACTGCAACTACCCATGAAATCATCGACAGAGTTAACCAAATGGTGCTAGACGACAACCGAATTAAAGTGAAAAATATATTAACATTTAGGCATGAGAAAGTTGTCCGCGCGTTTAATGTCGCGTTTGCTCACGTTACACCATAAAGGTTCGAGGATGAACATTTCCAACGCTCTTCTGGCGCAGTTTAGGTAAAATAATCCAAATGCGCTGATTAATTACTGTAGATAAAACTTGACTACACCATTATACACCCGAAAAAATAACAAAAGGGGAACAGACTCAAAAAAAGAAAAAATGCTGCTTCATTGGTTAGGAAAGAGATGACGACTGTTTATGCGATATTAATAGAATTAATGTAATAGATTAGCTTCAAAAAGGAAAACCATTACAGGAGCATACTATCCATCATTACTTGACAAGGTAATGGTAGACATTTTTTAAAGAAACGCCCACATTTGTAGAAAAAGAATATAATGTTTTCACCAAGGCTACGAACCTTCTCGTCCCTTAGCGGTTATGATGGCGAAAAATCCATGAATTACGGGTTTTAACTGCTTAACCATCCGTCTTATCAGATCCAGTCCCAAGCGAATTCTTTTCCTTCATCTCAAAATTGCGCTCGGAGGACAATGTGATCATCAAATGAAGAGGCAATCACCTTCGTGAACAATTATTTTTCAGAGAAATATTCCGAGTACAATTTTTACGGGTTACAGAGATGGTATCGCTGATAGAAGTGTGTAGAGTGACAAGGAGACTATGTTGATTTTTTTATTTCACAAATTATGTCATGTTTGTTAGGTCGGAAACTTTTCAGACCACTCTCGTAGATATAAAGCATTATTAATGGCTTTTAAGACCTACATACATTGAATGTAGAAAATATTTGTCAAGTTCATAAATTAGGACCAATAAAACGGATGGATATCAAAATTTTATTTTTGTACGTAATTTAGAACTTTAGGAAAGGAAAAAATATATTTTCATAAATAATTACTTATTTAAAGTTACACATATCTTAAAAATGTCTATATTTAAATCAAATATAATTTAACAATTTTATTATGAATAAAATAAAAATATTCCCACAAGCCACTTTTCTAGCACGTACGGTAAAATGTATTATCCTTATTATCAATGATTTTTAGGCCTGGATATAACATGAAGGTATTAATAATATTATAAATGGAAAATTGCTTATGTTTCTTTGTTTTGCTTTAACTATTTAACCCATTGTACTGCAATTTTACGTAGACATTCTTAGGGTTCCTTGGATGAATATATGCGTATTATTATTTCGAAAATCTCTTCGGGCTACGCCCTACTGGTCTATAACATAGCTAAAAATTCAATTTTCCGTCTCTACAGTTACAAAAATTAGTTAATTAAAAGAGCCTCTTACATGTCAACTGTTGTAAAATATTATTTGCACATTGATTATTTTATGATTATCATTATAAATTTCTTTGTGTTAGGGAACCGCCCCAAATAGAGAATGGCGTGAAAGTACCGATAAAAAGGTTTAAAAATATATATATTTTTAATACATATCAACGTTTTTACACACCTAATGCTTAAGCCGAATAAGGCTGCTTTACTCATATGTGCATTGCACTTGATTAGGGGGTCTAGCCTATAATAAGCCCTCCCCCCAATTCTTTCACACTACACAGTAATAACAGCTAAATATACTCTTATGAGATAAATATAGAAGAGGTTTCCAATGTTGCTTGATTTTGAAACTTCAACGCCGCGCCTTAGTTTTCCGTATACAGGGTGAGTCTGACCACCCGTGCAGTATTTACAGCTGTCTTAATAACTGACTTTCAAACTTTTTCTATCTCTTTTCTCCATAATTTGGCCTCTCCGAATCCGTTAAAATTATTTTTAATTTTGAAAAATGCCCCCAAAGGGCCCAATTTGGGGGGTAGGGGTACTTTTTGGGGAATTTTCAAATGTAAACATGGGTCATGTGATACATCAATTTAAAGGTCTTATTACACCGAACATTTTGGCGCAAACAAAAGTTAATTATCTTTAACCGTATGTACAGGGTGTACCAAAACGTTTTGAAATAGGACTTTAAAATAAAGTACCGTGTTACCCTACCTACAATACGGAACAGCTCCAGATTTTTTTCCTAACTTGCTATTGACCTATTTTTCCATGAAATATGTGGTACGGGCATTTTTCACTGGATTTTCTAAATTTCAAAAATATTCAAAATTTAAGAATACAAAAAATCCTAACACTCAAAATTCTTAAATAGCAACATATAATAAATTTTATATCAAATAAAAGGTCTTTTTAAAACAAACTTTTTTTGTTTTTAACTTTTTCCCCCCTATCTCTTACTGTTTCAAAATGGCAGCCGAAAAACTGAATTACGTATATCTGTTTACAAAATGTAACAAATTATTTTTATTTGAACAAACAGGTTTTTGTGATTAAATAAACAGAATTTGTTATGAAATCAGGCCAAAATTAAGCATGTTTTAAATTTCTAATGTGGCCCAATATTTTTGTAGTAGTTTCCATGTTATCTTTTAAAGATAACATTGATTCATGTATGCACAATCTCAATGCAGTCTTGGACTAGAAAGGTACTTTGTACCACCCTCAACAGGCTTATCACTTGCGGTAAGCTGGCTAGACATCTTTATCTGACAAATGTGATAAGGCTACCCTTAGTCAGTTCATTGGTGTCTGCTGTTAAGGACAGCTTGTGGTTTTTCGAAATGCCGTACACAAATGCAGAGGCATTCGATATGCTAATGGTGTTAGGCGAATGTTTTCAAAACTATGTGGCTTCTGCGAGGGTATATGCCGAACGGTTTCCAAATAGAGAACCTCAGTCACGAATGGCCTTTCAAAGACTTGCTATTCGAGTTCGTGAAACAGGACAGGTACAGCCTGACAGCAATAAGGGAAAAACGCTTGCAAGGCCTGTAAGAAGTGATAGGGCACCAGAAGTATTGGCGGCAAATGATTCTTCCAGAAGAATAGCTATTGATTCTGGTATGAGTCAAAGTTCAGTGGTGAGGATCCTGAAAGACAATAAAATGCATCCCTACAAGATGTCCCTGCACCAAGAACTTCATGGTGATGATGGCATTCAAAGAATGAATTTTTGTTTGTGGGCAAGAGAAAAGTTGCTACAAAATGAACATTTTTTTCGCAATCTACTATGGTGTGTCGAAGCTACATTTCGGAGCAACGGCGAAGTTAACCGTCACAACATGAGGTACTGGGCTCATGAGAACCCCCACTGGATACGAGAGGTTGACAACCAGAGGTACTGGACTGTGAATACTTGGTGTGGTATTGTTGGTAGGAGAATTGTAGGTCCTTTTTTCTTTGAAGGACACCTAGATGGAGAGACTTATAACAATTTTTTAATTAATCACTTGCCTAACTTATTAATAGATGTATCTGACGAAGTTGTTGGCAATATGTGGTTTATGCACGACGGTGCTCCGGCTCACTACTCGCACAACGTGCGACAAACGCTTGATGAACAATATCCTGGAAGATGGGTTGGAAGAGGTGGTCCAGTTAACTACCCACCAAGATCCCCTGATTTGACCTGTATGGACTTTTACTTTTGGGGTAGGCTGAAAGACTTAGTTTATGTTTTACGACCGACAACACCCGAAGATATGATGCAGCGAATCCGGAATGCTATAAATTCAATCAGCCACGAAGAAGTGTTGCGAGCTGTAGATAGCTTAAGTTCCAGATTAGAACTGTGTTTAGCAAATGACGGACTACAATTCGAGCACCTTTACTAGCAAAATCAATGAAAGGTAAGATTATGGCTAGTTCAGAGGTCATTCAGAGCTATTAAGCAAATTAAAAATTAAAGGACATATTTTTATTTCATATAATTTAAAATTAATTTGTTACATTTTGTAAACAGACATACGTAATTCAGTTTTTCGGCTGCCATTTTGAAACAGTAAGAGATAGGGAAAAAAGTTAAATACAAAAAAAGTTTGTTTTAAAAAGACCTTTTATTTGATATAAAATTTATTATATGTTGCTATTTAAGAATTTTGAGTGTTAGGATTTTTTGTGTTCTTAAATTTTGAATATTTTTGAAATTTAGAAAATCCAGTGAAAAATGCCCGTACCACATATTTCATGGAAAAATAGGTCAATAGCAAGTTAGGAAAAAAATCTGGAGCTGTTCCGTATTGTAGGTAGGGTAACACGGTACTTTATTTTAAAGTCCTATTTCAAAACGTTTTGGTACACCCTGTACATACGGTTAAAGATAATTAACTTTTGTTTGCGTCAAAATGTTCGGTGTAATAAGACCTTTAAATTGATGTATCACACGACCCATGTTTACATTTGAAAATTCCCCAAAAAGTACCCCTACCCCCCAAATTGGGCCCTTTAGGGGCATTTTTTCAAAATTAAAAATAATTTTAACAGATTCGGAGAGGCCAAATTATGGAGAAAAGAGATAGAAAAAGTTTGGAAGTCAGTTATTAAGACAGCTGTAAATACTGCACGGGTGGTCAGACTCACCCTGTATAGTTGTTTTAATGAAATCAAAATCTTCCTGAAAAATAGTAACACTTACAAAGTAATGTGTTTTTTGTTATGGTTAATGTTAGCAAAAAAAAATACAAATATTGTCCTATTTGTGTTATTTTTACTTAATAATTAAGGTTAATAACATAATGTTAACAAAAATAAAAAAAATGTTTAACGTATTTAAAATGAGAAATGAAAATAATAAAATTGTTTCAGCTTTAAAGAATTTCCTTAAGATGTGAACCTGGCAATCAGCGATAAGATAGATGGTCGCTTAACAATGCTTTGCGGATACCAATCCAAGAATAAATGGCAGATTTTCCAAACAAACCTATATAGAGCACACATAGTAAATATTGTAACAGTTATGAACGAATGAAGATTACTCCATGTAAGAAAAATATCATATGGGAAATCCACCGCTCCTTCCCAGGAAAGGAAGCATCGCTATCAAATGCTCCTAATCTCTGTTATGTATATACGATAGATAAACACTCAGTAAATCACGTTAAATTACTGATTACATCCTAGAGTTTAGAATATTTGTTTGCACTAATTCTGGTGCATAAATCTTAAAGCAAGGCGTTATTAAAAGTGTGTCACAAAATTCTGTGTCTGATAGTACTTAAATGATCCCTAACTAAATACGAGTATGTCCTATAAGGAACTGAGACCTATTTGATTGGATTTAAACTATATTAACATTTAAACGCTACGGGACACCAATGCACAATACTGTTTCTCATTTACCATTAAATGTTAAATACATAGTGTAACTTTTGATGTTAACCTTTCACTGAACCCATTTCGTTTATAATTAACTGCATGTTATCCAACGATCATACTTGAATTCCTTTCTCCAAATAACATATAAATGTTTCCGTCTTATTGCAAGAAACCGCTATATACTAATTTAAAGTTACTAAACACGGGAGGAAGTATTTCCTCACTACATAATGAGTTACATCAAATCATAGATACGAGCTTTTCACATATTACCTCAATATAAATCGTAAGGTAATAAGTTAATAATATAGGAATACAGCAATATTACAGGATTTTTACGATTAATATATGTGTAAATGAGAAAATGTTTGTGATGAAGTCCACATTAAACGGCCGATGCCGTTGATAAAAAAGTGAATTTTGTACTGTACGTAGATAAATAGTAACTTCAGGACGTGACATTTCTTAATTTTAATGATTTGAGAAAATTAAATTTGTTAAGGTTAAATATAGCTTTAAAATGTTTTTACAAAATATATAAATAGTTAAAAAATATTTTATAAATAAATTCCTGACATTTTCTTCAGCCAGACTATTTGCACCTACTTTAAAAATTCATATATTTATCATTAACAGTTTTTAGTTCTGGTTATGAGATGAATCTAAACAATTTTTTAATACCCAAAATTGCAGTCATTAGGAATAATAAAAAAGTCAACCTTAAAGATCGGCTGCCAACACAGAGTTAAGTGGGAGCGAGCGTTAGTTATTGAAGTGTTTTAGAAAAACTCATGAATGAATCCCTGACCAAGTGCAGGAGGTGCTGACCACGGTCACGGCACGCAGGACAAGAGTACTATTGTCGCGTCGTAGTGGTAGTAAGAGTACTATATTGGTCAGCGGGGCGGATGTTCATTCTTTGTCATTCGACTGCTCGCTCTCTCTCGCCCACTCGCCCTGTTCTTGACAGAAGACTGGAAGCGAGTTTCCTCGGTGTCTTGCACCTGCACTGAATGCACTGTATGCTTTGATCGCAGAGCTGAAAACTGTGCACTGAGCACCGAAGTAATAGAACCTGATCTGTTATGCAGTGATGAATATACCGAGACAGCACCGCAGTGGTCATCTATGCATTAGGTTCAAGATGCAATCTAACCTATACTTCAGATTGAGAACAAGCAAAGTCCTTTCCTTCCTCTTTTCAATCAGCTTTCATTGCGCCCTCTCATGAATGACGTGGTAGGTAAAGTCAATCAATACATTAGAACAGCGTTAAATAAAATTATCGCATGAGTATTGAATTGTTTTTACGATGTAAATGACACTGTAGACAGGAAAAAGTACGTTAGCTGAATGATGAAGTAGTTAATATCTACGCATGTCTATATTTTAACTGTAATTAGGATTTTAGTCCAATGTAAATTTTCATGATAGGCAGGAGTTTGGAAAATTATTGCTTTATGACAGATTTTTGATTATATTTCTATCTAATTAGCCAATTGGAATGGAACATCATGTAAGTTGATATTATGTTAGGCCAACGGTTTCAATGGTTGAGTGTTCTGAGTGGCGCGTTTATTATCTAGAAATCGATAGCCTGGAGTTATAAATATCAGGGAACCGCTCCAGAGAGAACAGCTAAATAAGACAATACTCTTGAATTGAAGACGATAACGCAATTATAATATCTTAACAGTGCATATTATTAAAAAGAGTATAATAAAATGTTTTCTAACTGTGTCGTATTTGTTAAAACCTTTCGAGCAAAATAAAGAGTTTCACAAAGAAATGCTAATTTTCCACAATATAAAATTCCTTTGATACATAAAAAAATCATTGTAGTGTGTTGATGATTTAAAATAAATTTAGACATACTAGTATGCACAAGGGGGCAATTTGTTAGGTCAAAATATTATTTTTTTAAATGTTGAATTTATTGTTAGTTAAATAAATTTACCCCTTTCCTAAAAAATATCACAGCTAACAGCTAAGCATCCACGAAACAAATATTTACTTTTTGTATATTGATAACTTCTTCTTTAGTTATTATTTATTTGATGAATATCCTGCACAAATAATTACTCAATAGAAAAAATTAGGTATTATTAATCTACAGTGTACAATTTTGTATACAAGTTTTGTGCGCAATACGAAACAAAGATATTATTACCACTCTCTGGCTAGTGCCTAACCAAACTCTATATAGTGACAGACACAGACCATCATGAAACTCGGTGTTCCTCAAATAGATATGAAGCTTCATGCACAATTTCAAGTCAATAGCACATTTACTTATCGGAATGTCGTTCGGAAAGACAGACAGAGAATCATAAATTAAGTTTTTCCAGCCCCTCGAGTTACAGGCTTCACTAATTTTGAACCAATAGCACTAACACTATTCATTAATTTAATAAATTTCTAAGGTTTTAAATTTGTTTGAACTAAATTTTTGAATTGTACATAAACAATGTTACATTAAAATCTATCACTTAATCTTTAAAGCAGAAATGTGTGTCTTTCCGTTTGTATCTCGGGGGATCTATAGAACGGTAAATTTAAAATGTGGGAGGTTTATACAATCATATTTAGTATTATTGCCAGATTTAAGAACTACATTGGCTTTTTGTATCAATAAAAAAGGTCATGGATGTATTTAAATATAAAACTATAGACTTTAATAGATGATTCTACGAGTTTTTCACTCCGGAAGCAAACCGATATGAACCTCTGGAAATTCGTCTGATTCGTAAAGAATCTGCTTTGCCGGCCGAGTCTCGGTAAACAATATAATAATATTTCATATTACTCTATATTTAATTTTTATATAACATTTATCAAAGTTTTTTTAATTCAATCCCATCCTTCCCCATCAAAAACAATACCATACTTTGCTGTTTTTTTTATTAAGGACATCTTAATAAATCATTATTACCAGTTTTCCTTAAAAAAATTTCTCCATAAATATTATACATCTCGTCACTTTACAGGAAAAGTTAAATTTTTTCTTTGGCGCTCAGTGCAGGACACTGTCAATATTAGCACTATCAACAAAACATTTACTGTACTCTAGATTTAATGGAACTTTACAGTATAAAACATGTAAACAATAAAATCACAAACCACGAAATTCCTTTATATGTAGCTAGATCGGGGTTTGACTTGGGATAATCACATCGACCACGCTTGTGCAGAAATTGCATCAGAAATTTTTGCTCTTCGCAATTTGGCACAGTATTGCTCCATCGGAGTCTTGAAAACGGCATATTTTTGCCTAATCTATCCTCATCTAGGGTATGGAATTAAACTTTGGGTAGCTGTGCAAAACACAAGTTGGAACGGGTCTTCAGACTCCAAAAAAGAACTGTGAGAATGATTTTTGGTTTGAGAGCCAGAGAGTCATGCAGAGATGCTTTTAGGGAAGTCGGGTTACTGACTCTGTCCTGTTTCTATGTTCTCAAGGTGATCCTTTACTCCAGATCAAAGTGCGCTTTGTTCGAAGGGGGGGGGGTTTCACCACCATGGCAGTATAGGTAACTTGATAACTTTCGAGTCCAACAACACAGAAGAAATGCTTTCAGAAATTTGCCTTCTCAAGTTGGTGTCGGACTAATAACAGTCTCCCTGAAGGTATTAAACAACTAAATTTAAAGATCAGTTCAAAACTATTTTGGTGCCAGAGGCATTTACTCTGTTGACGAGTTCATGATGAATCGCTGAGACAATTAAGAGCACAAAAATTCAAATTCAAAAATCGTTTTGTCACACCTGTAAACGTTAATAAAATAATAATAATTATTTTAACAATTTTTACATCGTATCGCAATAGCCAATAGTTAAAGTAAATTTACACGATTTTATCTACACATTAACGCAACCTCATATTCAAAATTCACACAATTATTCAAGACACAATCGCATTGACCTCAGATCCAGCACTCTCAAATATCCCAGTGGCTTATCATGAATTTATCAACAGAGTAGAAAGCCTTGGACACCAAAAGGAGAATGAGACGCGTTTTAAATAGATTTTGATTATTGGAAATTTTGATTTCTTCAGAGAGCCTGTTGATTAATCTGACACCAACTTCTTGCGGTAGATGTTGCGCTAATGTCAATCTGCGTTGATGAGTTCGTTATCCCTGCCTCTAGTGTCATATTGATGACCGTTCCTGCCACGAATCAAAATGCACCTTGATCTGCAGTACATGATCACCTCAAAAATATAGAGACAGGGCAAAGCCAGCAATCTCAACTCTCTGAAATATTCCCTTCACGACTCTCTGTAATTCAAATTTTCAATGATTCTGACAGCTTTTTTCTGAAGTCTAAAGACGCGCTCCATTTTGTTTTTTGCACAACTTCCCCAAAGTCTTATTCCATACGCAAAATGAAGATGGATTAGGCCATAGTAGACCATTCTTAAAACTTCTGGGGGAAAAAATTTGGCTAGATTGCGCCGAGCATAAATAGTTGCCCCTCGGTTCGGGCCGGCAAAGGACGATTCAGAAGCCTGGTTCCTGGAAGGACAGCAATTGTTTAAGTTTATCTTCTGTGTGAACAGAGCCCTTTCATAGTCCCGGGAGTTAATATGGAAGTGAGGTCATTAGATACCGTCAATATCTTTATAGTTATAACGAGAGAATAGCTACTGAGTGGTTGGTAGGTGTTCACATTATGTTCGATTGATTTCGGTTTATTGAAAAGACTTATCTGGCAATTCTTTCACCGTTCTTTATTTTACAGGAATTAGTGATTTTAGTTCATCCTGCCCAGTTTGTATGAATTGCCAAACTAGGAAGGATGCGTTAGATTTAAAAAAAGATTGCATTTACGTGTTAGGAAAATAATTCTGTTTTATCAAGATCCATTTTTGCACATATTTAATGTAATCGAGATTTGTAGTAGTATTTGGATAATATATAACTAAAAATTTAGTTATCTCAAATAAATATTTTCCCCGTGAAAACGATTGTTTTTAGCACTAAATATTAAACTTTGAATAAATCACTATTTACAAATAGTTTAAAAGATTTTACCAGATAGTGTGAATTCCTATATTTTAAAAATTATTAGAATAAAAGTACCAACTATGCCTACCCTGGAATAGCAATGAATTCTCTATAATTTGCGAGCGGATGTGACAAGTGTATCGTTAAAACATGTGACATTTGAGTCAAACAGCAAGAAGAAGTAAATCAATTCTTGATTTGCTCATCATTTTTAATTCTTCATGCTCAGTTCATGATTCTTCAACCTTTTATCACCGGGTAAAAAATATACATGATTATTAAGCATACATTCAGTATAACTACGTACCTGACTGAGCAAGTACAAAAAAAACGACGCGATCACAACATACGTAATTACTGCAGCTGCCGTCTTATTGTCGTCTGGTAGATCCAAAGATCCCAGTCGGCAAGACAAATTTTAAATTGCTCAGTTATCTATCTAGTAGTTGTATACATAAATGATCGGAAGATGCGGCTTTGCTATCGTATGTTCAGTAAAAGAATGACCATCAGTGCACTTTGCTATATCAGTTTGGTCGGCCATAAACTTACCGTCATTTAAATTCTGACTACTGCCGCAAATTATATAAACCCCATGGTTTTGATATGAAAAGGGGTTTTTTGGTTATAGTTTAAGGGGAATTTATTTTTCATAAGGTTTTAATGTGATATCAATGCAGCAGAGTACGGTGGCCCGACCTAGTTGTAGTGTTTAGAGCATTCGTTGCCGGACCTAAAACTTTGAAGTAATAATAGCGCAAAATCAATTCTCCTCTGTAACCGCTGCATCGTTTACTAATACAATCGTTCTTCTCTGTACCGAATTTCCTCCTTATTCTGTTTCATAAGATCCTTGTATTGATTGGTCACCTATGTGGACGGACAGGATACGACTAGTAAGGGTCTCTTAAGAAATACAATTGGTATGCAAGGCCCCATGGCAAAATCTGACTCAGATGCGTGGCCGGAAGCCAACTAGCATTACTTCTTAAAGCAATGAAGTTATCTAGATGCAAATATAAATTAATGAAAAAACTGAAGGCTCTTTAATATATTTTTTCTAAAAGAGGGATTGATACCCGATGAAAGCGACCTTTGAAGAAAGTAGCCGCGTTAAGTTTGCCAGCTATTTTATTTCAATAAGACAGTAGATATGTTAAAATTAGCCTCCATATGAGATGCATTACAGTCTATTGAACATATTAACGAAAAGAGGAAGGCTTTTTCCAGTTTGGAATGCCTATTCTATTAAATTTGCGTTCTTGAAATACTGATCTGGAACAACCATCATACGATAAACAAACTATAAAGCTAAACGTGGCAGCAGTAGTTTCAAACTGAGGCATCGCCGGGTTGATCTCATTTCGTGGAAATGTAGACTAAAAACGTGGCTGATTGTGCTTTTACTTTTTATATCAATGGTTTGAATTTTAATGAGAGTGCGTTTGTGGTTATATCAACCAAAATGCCAAAGCGCTGATGGTCAGTTACAACAGGCCGGCGACGAAACCGGCCCTTCTGAACCGGGCGGTGTGGCTCGCCTGGGTTGACCATTCAGGGTTGCGTGTTGTTAGTCCTATTTTAAATCGATACTCCGAGCGCCGCGGGGACTACCTGCCCGGACTAACGTGACTTGCAAAGAGTCCCAAGTATCAGGAAGTCCTTATAGAGAGAAAGACACACTGAGGTAACTATTTTTGAATTAAGGGCAAGTCTGCATTTTCAAACATCACAGCAGGACAGATTATAAAGTATAATTAAATTACATTCTAACCAATATAGGTTAACATTTCTCCGATATACTATTAATACGAAGGCATTATAAAGGATATGTTTACTGTAAATACAACTGCACAAATTTTTAGACAAATAATCAGTAATTGTATGTGTTTTCGCCGCCTTGTATGTGAGTGGTTGACCTCCATTGTGTAAATTTAGGGTCCACACACAAAGTGTGACACAAACATATTATAGCGATAGGGAAATAACCACCATAAAAGTTAATGCTCGTATACCAATATAAGTGGACAAAAAAATCTATTTAGTTTGTTGACAATTTTAATTTCAATATTCTAATTATGCCACAGACTCTAATGTCATATTAGATACTCTTTGTATTTACAGTTTTAGACAAACTATTAGTCATCAAACTGAGATCTGACAAAAAGATAGATCTGAGATGATAGTGTATTTCCTCCCCAGGCACGGAATATACAACATTTTCGTAAATCTGTTTTCGTAGCAAATTAGCATTTTATTTTTCAGTTTCTTAGAACGTTGATACGCTGAAAAAGTAAAGGTGATAGTTTTTAAGTAAGAAAACTAACGAAAAACAATGCATAATAAAAATTGGAGTAGAGTGTTCTCGATATATTGATGTTAGATCGTTAGAGAAATCGTTAAATCGTTAATATGTCTTCGAAACTATTCGAGACTATTTAAACAAAGCTCACTTATCACTTTGTAAGAAGCTAATTTTGTTTAATAATTTTTTTAATTAATAGACAAAAAAAACTTCAAGATACTTTATATCTTACAATTCAATGGCCCAATAGAAATAATAGTTATTCACAGTTAAAGAAGTTTTAACTAACATAGAGTAGATTTTGACAGGTGGGGACCCTTTTGAGTGCAACTTGGAAAATTGTTACTAATCTTCGTGATATAAACGTCAGATGTAAGAATTTAAACTCAACGAATTTATCTCGCACGATCTAAAAGAAATTTCTACAGTAAAACTATAATACTAACTTTATGGACTGCTCGGCTACATATAATTCGAATTACCTTTATTCCAGTAAACATTTCATTTCATTTATTTGTTTCCAAACAATACATACATACATTTGACGTACAGAAATTGCAAAAAGATAAATGTACTGGAATACTTCCTGCAGAGACTCCACGTCGTTGTACTTAACTCCATCAATTTCCAGTTTTCTAATGAGATTTCTTCTATTAACGGAATCAAAGACCTTATCTTGGTCTATGAATGTCACTATAACGTGTTTTGTTATGTATGTGAAATTAACTTAGTAACATCAATTAAAGCATCGGATGTACTTTTTTCTTCTCTAAAACCATAATTTTCGTTAGCTACAATGTGAAGCTTTAGGTAACTCGGTAACTGAATTCTTACACATTTCTCGAGAATCTTATCTATTTATGTCAAAAGTGACATTAGCTTAATGTTACTGTGTTGTGATTTTAGACCAGACTTATAGATAAACAGGTCAGTCTTATAGGATTCAATCTAGATCTGTTAACTGTCATGTTATAATACGAGTATATTTAGTTAATTTTATTTCTACAAAATCGAATTGTTTGAATCCAGCTTTCTTCTTGTCTTCTTCTAGTCAAATAACATGTATTTGTCTATTCCTTAACTCGCCTTTTTTACTATCCTCAAACATGTAAGGTGTTTTCTCAACTGATTTTAAAATTAGCAAGGCCTTTCAAATCCTAAAAAAATTTAATTTTAACCTTGATATCTCGATAACATAAGATTTTTTTAAATATTGAGAACATAGTACATTTATGAATAACGTGAAATCTACTGTACGTTACTGGACTAGAATACATTACTCAACTCCATTACATAAAACACTATTTTATTAAAAACAATAATACATTTTGTTCATCTAAATCCTAATCCTCATAACGCCTCGACAACTTTTGCCTTTCTTTATTTGTTCGAAAAGCAGTTACCGCCGTTGAGTGAAATGAGCATAATATTTCTCTCTGTTCTGTTTAATTACGGTTTTGACGTTACCGACCATGATACTCTCAGGGGGACTTACGGTAGTATATTTCAGTCTATAGGCTGATATATGTTTTCTAAAAATTAAATACTTGAATATTTTTCGTGATATAGCATCTCAATTCTCTGTTATTAATTAATTTATTATTGCAATTATATTGCTTTCCACAACTAACACATGTTTAAAAGTCCAGAACAAAGCTTCATAAATAGAAACAAGAATTATATAAAAATTAAAAAATTGAACTTAAAAATTTATAAACATTTAATTGTTTACTTAAGTCCTACATTATTTATGCCTCAAAACTCAAAAGTTATCTGATCGGAAAGACTTTTTACTGTTTGCATAAAGTTCTCGAGTTTATTTTGATATCATTAAGAGTTTCACATTTACTTTATGATAAAATTTTGTTACTATTAGTCTATTATTTATATATTGTTTGTGGAATTTGATGTAAATAAAATATGTTCTTTTATTTAAATAAAAACTTAAGTAAATAAAAATATACGAACTTTAAGTCAGATATTTTGATAACAATAATATAATGATTAACATGATATTTCTTTACGTTGTTTGTGGAATAATGGTTTTTGTAAATATTTCATTAAAAGATGGTATAAAATAAATTAAATGGGTTTATTACGTAACTTTTTGTGTGTTTTAAGTCACTACCAAAGGTTTGAAGTTCATTATTTGATTTTTAAATGTTGGTCAACTATAAAACACCTTTTTATAAGCGAAGGTGTCTTATTATATTTGTCAACCCCTAGAGGTAGCAGACGGACTTGTCATTCCGAGAAATTATAAAGCACAAGTTTTGTGTTTTACTATTATGTCAGCTGTTATAGTTAAAATATCGAAACAAATAAAAAACAAAACTGAACTACGAGTGTGATTCATTGTTTGACAACGAGTATAAATTCTGTTTAACGTAAGTTAAAATATAAGCCTACTTTGAATGTTTGTATCAATAACGGGAGAGGGGTTACCCCAAAAGCCTCCTGGATCCGCCTTTGGATAGGAATGGTCATATAGTCATATAGGAAAGTTGTAAGTTTCGCTTAACATATATTTTATCTAAAACAAATTATGTTGACTGAGAAATGCAATACATCACTTTCGTTAACATAAGTAAGTATTAAATAAAACGTAGGCCTAATGGCGTTCTATGTGCTGTGCATGTAGTGAGGATGTTTGTATATCTTAAATAGATATATTTATTGTAACGCCCATGTGTTGTTTGTTTTCTACAGTCTACTTATTCAACACTCCGTAATTTATTAATGCAAAACATTGTTTGCATGAATGTAAAGATCAAATGAGTATATGGCTATTTCACAAACCTTCCATGAACACAAATCTCCCCGTAAGGGAATCGTTCACCGGAAATAACTGCGACTTTGGTTTTATTTAATATAGTTACTGCACCGTAATGCCTCTCACCCATAACAAAACACATCCGCTGGTCTAGTGAAAAATATAGCGGGCATACATTGGAATGGCCATTTTGGAAATCCCCATTGCTTCATTATTATCAAACTTCTGTAAACTGCGGTACATTGATGTAGAACTGCTAATTTGCTCGTCACCCTACAGCCCTCTTTCTAATAAAGTAATTATAAAAGTCCTTTGAACAAATTTTGACCGTGAACGTGTTACCCCTACGATACCCTTAAATCTTTTACGGATATTGGTTTTATTAAGTACTTGATTCTTGAGTGCTATTATCGTGTTTGTTTCGTCCTTTAACTATATAAATGCGTTTGAACAGAACAATCTAAAATTAAAATATATTGAAATATCTGTATAGAAATCAGATAAATTAAACTTTAAATTCATATAACTTGATTTCCCTTAATTTATTGAATGCACAAAAATACACATTATACTTATAAGGAGCATAACGCTAAAATATATCGAAATAGTTCATCTCCAAGTTTGTGTTGTTTGGTAATAATTCCACCTGTCATTAAAATATATTTAGGAGTTAAAATAAAAAAAGTTTAACATACAAATATATTATGTCTGAAAAATGCTTGGTTTAGGAAAATTTGTTTTCTAAATTATCAAGTTCTCCTAAATACTAATAATATCCTACTATGGCCATTATAGTGATTTATCCTCATTTAAACTGGGAAGTCCAGATATGGGGGAAATATTTGATCTGAATATAATTTCATTCTCAAGGTACTATAAAGCAATACGTATATTTTTTTCACGAAATATTATAGGTCTTCTTGCAAACCATTGTTTAGATAAAGCAGTATTTGTAACTAAATCCTATAATTTGTTTCATTAGCCCATAGGCACCTTAGTTTTTTTATAGTTGTGGCAGCGAACAATTCCTCTTGCCAATGGCACAGTGTAACGGTTCGGGATCAAGCAACGCCGAGCGTGGCAGCTGCTTGGATAGGTAACCGCCGTTTTAAAATTGGTCATAGCAAAAATTTAAAAATATGATTGTGTTCTTATACTATAATTCAATAGGTAAAAACCGTAAAAAACAAGCAATATAATTCTTTGGGTAAATTTTGGATTGCTATTGAAAGAAATGTTAACAGTCAATACGTAACTTAGTAGTTTCAGAGGCGTAAAGAATACAAGAACGGCCAGTAAGAAGTTATGTTTTTATATGTTATCATTCAATCACATTCATTACTCTAGATAAATTTAATGAATATTTACTGTTAATAATGAACGTACTTGGGAAGTCCGCCCAAAATCATGATCATTACTTTACCCTTTATAAAACGGGATTACTTTTCCAAGTTTGAAAGTGATTGGGAAAATGCCCTCATTAATATTCTGATTTATTATACGAAGCAAGGGAAATATTAAATAGGCCAAATAAATTTGAAGGAATTAAGCTAGAATGTTATCACTGCCGGGAGCCGAGCCGCCCTTTATATCCGTGAATACGTGCTGGAGTTCGGGGCCAGTTATAGATTCTACCCGGAAGTAAGCGTCCACCAGGTACTCAGTATCTTTCGTGACGACCCAGGTTACAGGAAAAACCGGGCTAGGCGGTCCCCGACGTTCGCGTAATATTTCTTGCATAAATCTGCTTCATCTTTTACATTTTAGAGTTTTAACCTTTCGTTGACCCTTGATTGATATGATAAATTAATTTGAATCCTTTCTTTATCTTTGTTTATATCCATGGCTATTGAAATATTTTCCCACATATTTTAATTTTTCGAGTAATTGATTTTATTGCAGTAATTACCTAAATTTTTGAGGAACTAATTTTTTTGTTAAACGTCATGACCATTTGAAATTGGGTTTTCAACGGTAGCTCATCTAATTTCTGGTCTAGATTGATCTGAGAAACCGGTAATTATCCAAGGTATTTCATATGGTTAATAAACTGCCTATTTATCATCAGAAATAAAATTTTTAACATGTACATATGATAAAAGGTTGTAACATATATAAGAAATATATGTATGAATATAACAATAGGTGTATAGAATAAGGAAACTGAAATAAAATAAGTTTACAGGTATATATTTAGTAATTCCGTACTCAAATTGTTGCGAATAGAGTGAATTTTAGAAATTAAAATCAGACGATCAGCATACCTGATTTAATGTACCTGAACTCATTTAATATACATGAAGAATGAAAAGTGAAATAACAAACTTAGAAAAATAATTTTTGAAAGCAAAACTAACTTTTAGGCTCTATAAAATGAAACATTAGGGTCTTCGAATCTGTACGTATTAATATCCTACTGATAATCAAAGTATACTGTCAAGAAAGTACACACGAGCGCGGCACTGGCATAGACGAAATTTTGCAAGGTTTTACGTCACAGTTTTGTTAGAATTAGTTACTGAAGAACACTTTTAAGTTACCGATAAATAACGCCTTACAGTGAGTTGGATAGTTTATTTATCTGTAAGTTTTACCCCTAAACCTACTCGCAAAAATAGCAAGGTTAGACTTGCAATACAACTGTGCAACTCCATTTTTGACACACCCACAGAGCGACGAGCCGTATGAACAAGAAGTAACTATCACATCTTGTCTACCTGCGTGGCAGCAACAGTAGGGTCGCGGCACAGCATCTCAGTACACATTGGTTCGATTCCCACCGACAGAAGCACCTTTTTGCTGTAGAGAAACTGTTTTTATTGTTAATCTAATAAGTTTTATTTCTTATAAATTTATTACTTAAATTCTTTTAATAATCGTGACTTTTCATTTTATCTATTTATTTATTCATTAATTTATTATTGACAAAAATATGCAATTTACAATAGAAAAAACAAAAACTGGGAAACCCTGTATTCTTTTTAACAATTTTTAAATACAGACAACATAGAATTTAAAAAAATGGAGACATATCTTGGCGATGTCTCGGAAAAGATTTGCAGCGCATCGATTAAAACTGATCCAAATATAACGGCACTGACTCTTTGCAATAAAAACACAGCAGTGAACACCCAGTCACCATGCGTTCCCTTTTGTCACCGCTGTCCAGGACTCGGTCTGCGACCGACGCTGCTTCACCTACTCCGCCTGCATCTGACTCGCCGCCTGCCTGCTCCACGCCTGGCCCGGACCCTGCGCTGATCGCCACTCCATCCAGATCCTCCACCACAGAGTCATAAGGTATATACAGAGTGCTCGCGCCCATGCTTTCATGTGTTTAACAACTTTTGGGCTGTTTTGTGAACTGTCCGCTTTAGAGCGCGACGTGAGCTTGTGTCCCAGCGGGCGTTGCCATATCGTGCCCCGACGGGCGGCGCGGCGCGGCGGGTATGGAGTGGGAGGGTGGGAGTGATGAAGCGGGCCAGTATCCCTGTGTCCCAATCTGCCGCACTCAGCTCACTGTACCTTCGGATAAGCAACTGAAAAATCAGTAACAGCCTTTCAAATTAAAGTTCCTTGGCATAAATGTAATGAGAGAAGCCGCATAGAGTTATATTGCACAACATTCGATAAACTGACGGACCCGTTACAGTATTGGTTATTTCTAAATTGGCAACTCTAAGATGTATACAGAAATAATGAATGGTCTCAAACAATAGTAGTGTATTTTCTGTGAATTAAACCATTAATTAGAAATTATAGCATCGTAGGTACAAAGTTAAGACTGCATTGCTTTTCTTAAGTAGTCCTGGATTAGTTACAGTTTTGGGAGCACTGACCTAAACATTAAATATGACATTGATATATACTGAGATAGAAAAATCCGTAACGAGAAAATGTATTATTTGTTAATTTAATGCGAGAAGAATATGACACTGTATGTATAACAAACGAGGTATACACAATATTCACTACAAGTGTTATCGTTATTAATTACTTGTTATTATTTCAACTTCATAATGTAAATCAATATAAGAGTGCGTGTTAGTATTAGTAAGTAAGAGGTATGTTTTAGTAATATGTTAGTATTTTTTATTAAATGGTATTATGACTTCCGTGTAGTATAACATAGCATTTATTAAAACAGAAAGTTGTAACTGAAGAAGATACGCAAATGTTAAAAAATTCTGTTATTTGACGTTTGAATTTCACAGTTACATTATTTTTCAAGAAATCTTCTAGAAAAATTTTGTTCAAGTTAATTTTTTCATTATTTGACTGTCAAGTTGTTGATTTGTACTATATGTTCTTTTACTACCCAAATGAAGTTAGCATCCGGAATATTAATTTTTCGGTCGATCGAATTATAACCTGATGTAGGAAAGTCATAAATTTTAAATGTTACCTCAACTCCAAACAGTTTTGCTCGATTACAAAAAAAGTATGGTCGGGTGTAACCCTTTTTTCAGGAAACCCTGATTTGATAGGACTGTCTCCAACAAAGCTTAATACTAACAAAAAGGGTGTGAATATCACTTTCGAAAAGAAGACATTCTTTCGAGTGGCAGAATAATTCAAGGAGCCATACCCATTTGTTTTGAACCAGCAGAAGAACCACCAAGAGCAACTACGTCGGCAGATGCGATGACGTCTCCCCTAACATTAGCAGTCGAGCCATACTCACCAATGAGATATGGGATAAGATCTGCCGTAGAATCGGTGATAGGTTCTCCTGCAGTCAGCACGTCTTCAGCAACATTTTCAGTACAACAATCACCAGCCGTCGGACATTGGATTCAAACCGCGTCACCTTAACATCGCAGCAATTTTATAAAAGCCAAAAGATCGTTATTTGGAACTAATCTTAAGACAACTCTTGAGCGTAAATTGAAATCTAAGGATATAGACTTGGCTACCAAGAGATCCACTACTTCTCGGTTGAAAAAAAAATTAATGAATACTAAAAAACATAGAAAATGTGAAGAAAGAAGGATAAAAGAATTTAAAAGTAAAGATGCAGCAGTGCTGTGCAACATGCAGTTTAAAAGTAAAAGGCAACCCTGGACGAAAGACGAAAGAAAATTTCCCTCAGCTCTTTTACCCATAGCATATTTCATACCAGAATCTGGATTATCGTCAGATACTACAAAAGAAATGGTTGAAGATTGTGTCAAGAAGTTAACTGAAACTGGCCTTTGTGTTAAAGCAGTAGTGTGTGATCAGTGCCCAAGAAATACTTTAGCTTTTAGAAAATTAGGCATTTTAGAAGATAATGAGACGAAATTGACAGCCAATCCTCTAGTATTTCATCCAATGGAGGGGGGCCAGTTGTTGGATCGAGAGGAACATCACAAGAAGAGGATGTAGTCACCATAGAGACCTGTTCACAAGTGTATTTTGCGGGTTACATTGCTCAAAGGTATTTCAAAAAATTTAAGTGTAGACAATGCTTGCAAAAAATGTGCAACCTATCATCCAAATTAACGAACAAAAAAGAACTCTAGATTCTCAACAAATCCTTTACTACAATAAAAATTGATGAAACAAGTGGACTGTTGGCACCATCAGATAGCCTTATGCACGTTGTCGATGCTGCATTTAAGGTTTTTAAGATGAAATACCCTACATCGGCTCATAAGTTAAATCTTATTCGAAGACTAGTAAACATAACAGACAAAGTGGTTTTATTTGAATCTATAATGTGCAGTGCGTGTCAGCATAGTGACTTTGTGATGAAGTCAGTGTTTCAAATTTTAGTTCATAAGCAGTGCAAGTGGTCAGGTCATTCTACGAAAAAGAGTGCTCTAGACAAACTTAAAGTGTTAAAACGTGTATAAATCTTACAGCATGTTCAGAATTTGGAAGTAACTAGTAATATATTTTTGCCTGGTATGTGTTAGTTTTTAGAAAATTAGTAGTAATGTTTTTGTAAACGCACATCTATCTATTTTCCAATATTAGAACGGTAATGTCATCGCATAGTTTCCAGTTTCAACACTATTTCTACTTAAGCATACCATTAATTAGCAGTATTTTATATTTAAATTGTTCAAAAACGGCGTAATTATACAGGGTATTATTGTAAACGGGTTAAATAAAAAAGGGTTATATGTGTAAATTTTTGTTCATGTCTCACAAGAAAGAAAAGTTTCCATAAATACGAGTATTCCGCAAACGCTCTCATCATTAGTAGTTATTACTTAAACAGAATAATTTTGGACGACTACAAGAATCCCACAGACCTGGAAAGTCAGGGAAGTGTTTCCAAACAGGTGAAAAGTCAGGGGAAATGTAAAAGAATTATAAAAAGTCAGAGAAAATCTTATGTCCATAAACTTAAGAATCCAGAAGCTGGACAGTTATTTAAAGTGAGCTGATATCCAGAAAATTAACATTTCTTTATTTATACTTCTAACATTAATTGTTAAGTCAATCGGTCAAACCGTTTAAAAGTTCTAGAGAAAGAAGGTGGATACCTGGCAAGTGGAGCGGTTCCTAACATATTTTTATAGTAAATTTAATATTTTATTTTGACCTAACGCGAACTCTGAACTGTTTTAGTGCATTTTTGTTACACCTGAATCTTGTTTGATGTTTTTCTCAGATCCACAATTTAGTTTTACAATAATTTATTTGGCTGTTTATAGTTTACTATAATAGGATATTATTTTTGTATCGACCATCAATAGAAATTTGTGCAACGATTCATCGGTTTAAAGTAGACACTGAATCTTAATTGTAACATTAACAGATCACATTGTATTATATTTCTTTTTGTTTTCAATGTTGCAATCGTTGTTATTATTGAAATTTTGTATTTGATAGCTGTATTTACATCTTGCTTTGGATTCCTTTGTGTATTTTTATTCTAACTATGTTCAATTTGATGTTAAGTTTTTTGCATGAAATTACGTAATTTCTTTTAAATAGAGTTTCTAGTCTTACATTACTTAAAATACCACATTTTAACTGTCAAATGCTTACTACTCAATGTATAATATTTATTAAATAATCGTATTCTCGTGAAAAGGGCATACATGATAAATCTGCTAACAATATTTCTAAACATTGTATTTTTATAGGAAACAAATAGTATTGTAAATGTACAATTTTATGAAGGACATTTTATTATTTGTGAAATAATTGTTCTAAACACAGTTATTGACATCAAACACAGTAAACTCTTTGTTGAATTTTATGTTTTTATTCCATTACTGCTCCTGTATGTAATTTCCCGTTTTTAATAATTAATTAGTTTACTACTCACTTATTTAGCGCAATTTTAGTTGTTGTAAAGCAAGTTAAATAGGTGCATATAAATGCAGTACAAAATAGGCAGGAAGAAAAAAACGCTTGCTGAGTAGTAACGTAACAACAGGGGTTTGAGAGAAAGCCGAGTGCCGGGCCGACCGACTCAGATTCTTTCTCTACTACAGTACAGAGCGCGCACGAAGTGGCAACACAGGGCTCGAGCGAGATGGTCCACGAGCTGCCACCACCCCTGTCGTCGCTGCTTTGGCCGAGTCAATTTTCCCTATGGCGCGAGCACTCTGTATATACCTTATTACTCTGCGTCCTCCACATAGATCAGTTCACCGGCGGGCGAGACTACTACGTTCCACGCGTCTACGGGAGAGAAACCGACCCTTGTCATTGCAACAAAACCTGACCTGCTCGCTACTACAAACTAGAGGTGTGCCTTTGGAGCTGGAGCTGTTTCAAATCAGCGCTCCGCTGCTGGAGCGGAGCGGAGCAGCGCTCCGTGACTCTCGAAACAGCTCCAGCTCTAACCTTATATATTCATATAATTACTCTCTCGGAGCGTCTGTGGAGCTATCAGCTGTGGCCTACAACTTGTTGACAAACCAAAACAAACCAGTTTCAGTTTCAGTAGGAGTTCTAACGTAGACATACAGTGAAAAGTGATTATTTTTGTGCGGTTTACGAGTATGACTAGTATTGATTGGTTTTTGTGCAGTTAATTAACATGGCATCAAAAGTACAGAAATCTAAGACAAGTTCAATTTGGTCTCATTTTACAGTTATTGATGCTAACCTTAAAAACTGTAGATGTGAACATTGTGGCTTGGTTATGTGCTACCGTACATCAACGTACAATTTGAAGAGGCATATTGAGAGAAAACATGTCGGAATTACTTTGAGTGTTATAAGTTCAAAATCAACAAGTGTAAGTGATCGTGATGTGAATGTTACAACCAACACTGGACCTACCGATTCAGCCGCTTCATTTAGTAACTTTGCAACTGAAAATGAACCTCAACCTGGTGAGTTGCCTTCTAATCAATTAGATAAGCCAAAGGGAAGTGCTAAACAAACCACTCTATCGAGTTTTATACCAAAAAAAATGAATAACAACCAAAAGAAAAAGGTAGAAGAAGCTGCGTTTCTAAAGCTATTTTACAAAGATTTCCAACCGTTTTCTATTGTGGAGGACTCTGGTTTTCGGGAATTCGTTACAGCTTTAAACCCTTCTTTTGAAATTCCATCAAGGAAAGTGGTTTCAAAAAACCTAATACCCACCACGTACGACAAATGTAAGCTTCAAGTAGCTGAGTTAATGAAAAATGTGGAAAACATCTGTTTAACGACAGATGCATGGACATCTACGATCAATGAATCGTATATAGCTGTTACAGGGCATTTCATTACCAATGATTTTGTGTTGAAATCAGTTCTCTTAGACTGTATTTTAATGGAGGGCTCACATACTTCTAGCCATTTAGCCGAAGAAATCAAGAAAATAACGAATTTCTATAAAATCTCAGACAAAATCTTAGTTGTTGTAACAGACAATGCCTCCAATGTCGTTGGAGCCATAAAAAATGTTTTAATGTGGAGTCATTGGCCGTGCTATGCACATACTCTTAACCTAGTGGTTCAAGATGCCATATCAAAGGTAGATACAGTAATCACCAAATGCAAAAAGATTGTCTCATTTTTTAAGAGAAGCAACGCAGCCACTGAAAAACTATTAAAATACCAAATCAACAATGGCGTTAAAGACCCTAAACGCTTACTTCAAGATGTAAGTACGAGATGGAACAGCACATATTACATGCTTTGTAGATTTGTTCAGTTAAAAGAGGCTGTAATAAGCACTTTGGCATTGCTGGACAAAGACTTGCCATCTTTAATTTCTAATGAATGGAAACTTTGCAGTGACCTTTGCAAAGTCCTAAAACCATTTGAAGAGGTCACAGCAAAGATGAGTGGGGAATCCTACTTCACTGGAAGTCAAATAATTGTTTTGACGCTTGGGCTGCAAAATGTTTGCAGCAAACTATGTACACTAAATTTGCACCCTGATGCAATACAGGTAGTACAGAACCTGCTCATGGGGTTATCAGCCAGATACCATGACATTGAGTACAACAAGTTAGTAGTACTTAATACCTTTTTGGACCCAAGGTTCAAATTGTATGCATTTTCTGACGACAAATGTCAACAGTTTGCTAAGAATCATGTGATTACGGTCGTTGCAGCTATGATTTCCGCCACTTCTGCCACCGCAATGGAACAATCCCCTCCTGGTACACCATCTTTGACTTTGACCAACCAATCTGGTCCATCACAATTTGAAGAAGAAGAATGTTCAGTATTTTCTATGTTTGATTCTGTAATAAAATCTGTACAAAGGCAGACTCCCGGAACTCCCAACGATTGTGCTACCGCCGAAATCGACAGGTACATCGCTGAACCACCACTTCCCAGAGAAGGCGATCCTCTGTCCTGGTGGAGGATTCACGAGGCAGTCTACCCAAATCTCAGCAGACTCGTTAAAATAAACATGGGGTTTGTGGGTACGTCAGTACCTTGTGAAAGAATTTTTTCCCGAACGGGAATAATAATAAGTGACCGAAGATCACGTATCAAATCCATGAAAGTGACTCAACTTGTGTATCTAAATGCAAATCATGAATACTTGTGTAAATAATTTGTATATTATTTTATATTTTCTGTTACCGTACTATTTTTTATGTTTTATTACTACAGTGTGAAAATAAATATAAATAAAATGTACGTGTAGTCTTCTTACCCAAAAATTAGATTTTCATAATACGTATTATAAAAAAGTAAGTAGTAATTAAAACTGTCAGCACCTTAGCATATTTGTTTACAGTAGTATTTGCTGTTTATAACATAACCAAGCAATAAGCTCCAATCTACAAGGGAGCAGACAGATGCCGCACATCGCGCCGGAGCGGTTGCCGGAGCTGGAGCTGTTTAAAGAGCTAGCTCCGCAAACGGAGCCGGAGCTAGTTTGGCTTCTCCGCTCTCGGAGCTACTTGGCACACCTCTACTACAAACTCACTCGAAGTGCCTACGCCTGTCGCCTCTGATGCTGACGAACTTGCGTCAAAAAAACTGCAGATTAAAGGAGCAGATAAGGCAGCTCAATGTCGATCTGATGAGGGTTGTCGATCATTCCATTGAATCGGACACAAGGCTTCTTCGGTATACAAATGACATTTTTGTTGCGAGATCTTCGCTGTCCGGAGTATCAGCGGGAGCTTCTATAAGAGACTGCGCTGTTCAGTGCGATCCACCGGTGACCACCTGCTGTCAGGTCTCACAGTGCTCCGAGACTCGCGAGCCCGTCACCAATCTGAGGACAACTATTCAGGTACTCGAGGCAGAGATTGAATTTCTACGGGCCGAGAGGGAGGTCCAGGGGTGTTCCTGCGGCTACTCTGAGGCGACGGGTGATTGGATTGTCTGTTAAAATAAAAAATATGTTCCTATTACGACCAGCAATAGATTTGAACCTCTCGAAAATACAAACGAAAAACCACCCATTCTCAAAACCATCGCAACCACTAATGCAGCTCAACAAAAATATCCCTGTACAATAACCTGCAACAATGGTAAACCATCCGGCCAACACCCTCCTCCAAAGTCTTCTCCTGGTAGAAGGCCAAAATTGAAAGGCAACATTAAAAGAGAGTTGCTTTCCTTCAGGAATGTTGTGATTGAGGGTGACAGTAATACCCGTTTCCTGGCCCGCATTGTGCAGCGCCGCGTCTCATCGGCTGCCAAAGTGACTGGCATATGTAAGCCTGGGGCCAAACTCCTGAATGTAACGTCCAGCAGCCCCTCGCCTCCCTCTAGCTGCTTCCTCCTGCTCGCCAGAACCAACGACATCGCTGCCGGTGACTCACACAAAATCTATAATCGCCTGGAAGAAAGAGTCACCGTTCGACTGAGTTCGGCCGATGTCATCTTGGCAATGATCCCTTATCTTCGCGATCTGCTCGTTAGCCATCCTGTGAACCAACGGACCATTCTCGCCAATTACTACATAGAGGAGCTTTACGTGAGACACTCAAACCTCAAGCTCCTCGATATCAATGATATCGGAAGTAACTGGTTCACACGGATGGCATGCATTTGCAATTGCCGGTTTAAGAGCTGATGGTCGAAATGATAGTGGAGGGCTTGGTTGCTGCTGTCGGACCGCCTGCTGCGCCTGAGTTGTCTCTAACACTGCCTAGTGCCCGCTGCCTCACCTGCTGCTTCTGATACCTGTCAGTCGCTCGCCAGTCCTGCCCAGAACCGTCTCATGCAGCATGACACTTCATCAAAGCTACTTCGCCTATAAAACCTGACGAAAACAATATTACGCTTTCCTGTCAAAAAAAAAACGAAGAGCCTATGACGAATGTAAAACGAGAGAGGGGTATCAGATCCTGTTATTTATTCAGAACACGTTTTCAGAAACCACTCAAAATTTTCATAAAATTTCGAAATTCAAAATGATTCATCTAAATGCTCAATCCGCTACCAATAAGTTAGAAGAGTTGGACCTCATGTGCGATGAGCGAAAACCTTATATTATTGTAATATCGGAACACTGTTTTACAACCGAAACATCAGCATTTAAAACAATGCAAAATTATGAATTGGCACACATTTTCCTTCGTTCCAATTTTAAGGGAGGTGGTGTGGCAATCTTTGTAAAAATCCCCTTGAAATTTGAAAAAAATTAAGTAATTCATACTCTAGAATTTGATTTTGAGGCTGCTGGTATTAATATAAATTTAAATTCATCCGAAAAAGTTAATATTGTTGAAATATACCGTCCAAACAACAACCGAAATTTTATTTCATCCTTTTTTGGAAAACCAGAGAGACTGCTAACCAATTTTTGTTTTCAAACAATCAACTATTTCTTTTAATTGGCGATTTAAATATAAACGCACTGGATTACCCCGACCCCCACACTCGGCGGCTGCGTGATATTCTTCAATCTTTTGGTCTAAATTGGTCAGTGAACTCTCCTACACGAGTATGTGCCACGACGAGTACAACCATCGACAACGTTATCACCAACATCCCGAAAGTTGACGTTGTCGTATTCAGTCCTGCCATCTCTGATCACTTCGCTCAGGAGATTGATTAATGGACTTGATCCGGTGACTAGGCTTGCAGAAAATACGGTACAAAGAGCTCTAAACCCTCAAAATATTAACGAGTTAATTTATTAACTTAAGCGAGAAAGTTGGAATTTTTTAAATAACATTCAGTGTCCAAATAAAGTTTACACTGCTTTTAATGAACGCTTTCTCTATTATTTAAATATTTCATGTCCTTACAGAAAATTTGAAGTACGCAGTAAGCGACAAAAGAATACTTGGGTTACACAAGGTATTCTCACATCTCGTAAAAAACTCAAATTTTATCACTAAATTTTTATTAATACAAACAAAGAAAATTTTCAAAGATTCTTAAAAAATTATAGAAGAATATATAAGAAAGTTATAAAAGCTGCTAAAGCCTATGAATTAAACAAACTATTAAAGAATACCGAGAACTTTTCAAAAAGAGCATGGAAAATAATTAATTAATTCGTAAAACGAGAACATCCAGTACAAAAATAAAAACAATGTTTACTGCTCGTTGAAAACCAACTTATAGATGATCCTCAAAAAATTGCTGACGAATTTAACAAGTATTTTGCCTTAGTTGGTTCGTGTGATGAGTGCTTCACTGAAACCCTCTCCCGCAACCTTGGTAGAGAACCGGTATCGTCTATGATCTTGACCCCTGTCGATGAGGCTGAGATGGCTGGTATTGTGCAAAAAATAAATTAAAAGAAATCTTGTAACAACAGTGGTATGTCCATGTGGCTAGTCAAAAAATGCTCCAAGGGTACCTTGACTCTACTAAAAAAGTGTTAAACTCCTCATTTCTATCTAGAGTTTACCTGGATGATTTGAAAACAGCAAAAATTGCCCTGACTTTTAAGAAAGAAGATCCTCATCAAACCAAAAATTACCGCCCAATCGCAATCTTGCCAATTTTCAGCAAAATCTTTGAAAAGACATTTTTGAATGAACTACAAAGTTTTCTGGAAAGATTTGACATACTGTGTCCTGAAAAATTCGGCTTCCATAAAAACAAATCAACAACTGACGCGGTTTCAAGTCTTGTGGATATTGTTGTTGATGGTTTTGAGAGACGGAATAAGGTGCTCGCATATTTCTCGATCTTTCTAAGGCTTTTGACACTGATGCATCAGTTAGCGACATGAAGAATACGGGGTCTACCACACAGGTGGATCTCGTCCTACATAAGGATATAGACCAGTGCGTGCAGATCTCAAATGCCATGTCAGGAAAATTGAAAATGGCAAATGGCGTCCCTCATGGATCGATCCATGGGCCAGTGCTTTTTACTGTTTACGTTAACAATTTAAACTCATCGGTCCAGAATGGAAAGGTGATTCAATATGCTGACGATACGACTCTCTGCGTTACTGCAAATTCTTTGCAGAAGCTTGAAATTAATTTATTTGTCACAGTGAATTCATGCATCCAATTTTTTCGGAAATCAATTTGAAAACAAACAGCTCAAAATCAAACACAATTGATTTTTGTCTGAGACAGCGTGAGGGTAGTGCACGACCTGCTGTCCTGGTAGATGACAAACTCTTAGAGGAATCTGACTCCATCAAATTCATAGGGATGTACCTAGATCGAGGTCTGACCTGGGACAATCATGTTGAAAGTGTTTGTTCCAGAGTAACTTCAGGTTTGTATGCTTTGCGGAATCTGGCAAAACACTGTTCTCACGACATCCTGAGAATGGCTTATTTTGCCCTTGTTTATGCGCACCTTGCATATGGAGTAATACTCTGGGGCAGCTGTGCAAACATCAAACTGTGTACGAATCATTTCAAAATTAAAGAGAAGAGAGTCGTGCAGGGATGCTTTCAGGGAGCTTGGTTTACTGACCTTGCCCTGCCTCTACATCTTCGAGGTGGCTGTGTTCTGTAAATCAAAGAGCACATTGGCTCAGGGAAGGAACATTCACCAGTATGAGACAAGAGGCAGGGACAACTATCGCAGTCAACCACATCGAACGGTGGCGTCTCATAATTTGCCATCCAGGCTGGTGTTAGGTTGATTAATAGACTCTCTGAGGATCTTAAAACATTGGCAGTACCAAAAAAATTTAAATCTCGTCTTCAATGTCTATTGGTGTCAGGTGGTTTTGACACGGTATGTGAGTTCGTGGAAAGCCGCCTGTGAATAGAAAATTAAAATCGAAACACGTTTTAACAGGATCCGATTAGCTATTGCATGTTTGTCTGGATGAGGAACGTTTTGTATGTATAATTGTGTGTGAATGAGTAGATAGGCTAATACATTGGCTAATACAGACTGCTTCTATACAATATTGTATGCTGTTAAAAGGCAATAAAGACTGATTTGATTTGATTTATAAAGCACTTTATTCTATGTTCGACAATATGCCCTGTACAGAAACCCGGCAAATCTTGGTCCGAGAATGGTGGGGGATTTCCCCTCATTCGAGTATTTAGTTCGTTATACTCACGCTAGGCGAGCTACTGTACAATCAAATGAACTTTACAGGCAAGCAGCACTTCTTGGTCCAGGATGTTACACGCTCTATACAGAGCCTCGTAACTTGCGGGTCCGGACCAACAGGTTCAAGGCCCGGACCAGCATGAGGCGCGATGACCAACAAGGTACGCACGATTTACGCTCCTGGACCAGCAAGTGCTGAGGTTCTAAACATATATATATATATATATATATATAACAACGTAACTATAATAAAATTATAAACAAAATAACAACAATAATAAATAATCATAAATATTAACAAAGTCAAGATAAGCCATAACAAAAAGAACGTGTGTGTGTGTGTGTGCGCGCGTGCGCGCGCGAGTATTTTAGGATATATCGGTGTGTGTGTGTGTGTGTGTGTGTGTGTGTGTGTGTGTGTGTGTGTGTGTGTGTGTGTGTGTGTGTGTGTGTTTTAGGATATATCGGCTTTATTGTAATCATTTTGGCCTCCAATGTAATATATTATAAATATAACCTACTATTATCAGGTGAGTGGTGTTGTTTAACAAAAGATGTTTCCTTTTGCGATGCTTATTCTTGTTTAGTGTTATTTGATTATAATGTAAACTAACTGAACATAATGCCGATCCAAGTTTCTCAAGAAAAATAAGGCCATCCGTGACAGTGAAGGTCGTGATATTGGGATTCTACTTAATTTTCAGCGTTGACACGAAGTCAGCATACTCGTATAACAGGATACAACACCATCATGCAAATTCGTTGTACAGCTCAAATAACCAATCTGCTAAAAAATCCTATACGACAGTTGGATGCAATTGAATTGGTTCCGTTTTGGTGGTATAGTGATGGCTCATACTTTAGCAGTTATTGTCTTGCGGGATCGAAAATAAAAAGTTGTACAAGTGATCTCAACTTTTTAAACGTTACTTTACTGTACTTTACGTTTATAAAAATATACGGCTAATTTTCAAGTTATTCTTAAGAGTTTCTAGGAACCTTTGTTATTCGATCAAGACACAAGTGAAGACACTTCTGTTGGGGGTAAACCCACAAGCCCTCACCACACTACGTCACAGACACGTGGAGCGTACGCAAGTTTGATTGCGTTCCTCCCAAAAATAATGTGTATTACAGTACCATTCTCAGCTCAGTTGCCAAAGCAACAACCACGGAGCAAATCGAATACATCCGCTAAGCGAAGACGTTTATGGAGATGGCTGCTGGACATTGACGAGATGCCGTAAGCCAAAATTCGGCTATATGGACACAATCGGATTTTTAAGCTATAGAAACTGTCCTACTAATCAAAATATTTTAACGGATGATTTCAAGGCCTAGAACATATTAAAATAAGAATGGTATAACAGATTCTACAACCATCTAGTGGCAAAGCCATGATTCCCAGTTTAGATGAGCGGCCTTGGCGGGCAGAACCCTCCCACAAGTCATCCTATCCCAGTGATAGGTGTCTCAGAGCAACGGGAAACTTGTTGGAAAAGGTTGTAATGGATGGCTAACAAATGAGAACCAATACTTCGGGCAGGAAAATTCACTGTTTCTGATCATAATCCAATTGAACCCTACGAAGTAACATCGACCGACCCATTTGGTGTCGGATCACGTAACTTTCAAAGCACGATCGATACCGATAGGGTCGATTCATATTTTACCGCTAAAGGCATAATTACCGATCAAAGACCTTTAAATTATACATCAATCGAAATGATTGATTTTGTTATATCCTGTTTCTAGTAAACAATCTGTGTGGCTTTCTTGGATGTGATTGTGTTGTCAATCTCTGTGTGCGGAGATTGTTGTTTGTAAACAAATAATTTTGTTGTTTGTTTGGAAACTTTTTTTTTGAGTTGAGCAAAGTTTTAATATACACAGTTGTTTATATAACTCCTCAGAATGGGTAATCCGTTTAGATCAAGTAATATTCGTAACATTCTAATGAAATCTGACATAACTGTCTTTGTACGTTTTCCTTTAGCACTATAATATCGTAAACGATATATAATTGCGGTAGAGAAACCCTTGTGTATCTAGGATAATACCGGAATAGCTAAAGAATCATCCCTACGATACAACAGGAAACCCTTTCAGTCAACTTTGCAGATTTAGAACGTGTCTGTATGCCAGTTTTGTTTTACAGCCGTGAATATTAAAATATATTCAATTGTCAATTAATATCCGTATCATATTTTACTTTGGTGAAAAGTTTGTTATTTTACCCGCCCGATTTCGTGACTGTGACTCTAGTGTCTGTGCTATGTACACGCGCTAACTAACCAGCCCTCATCGTAACACAATGGTTCCCTCGTGTCACATTATTATCTCAGCCCCTGAGGCGCTAACCGCCACGACGTGCGGCTTCACACAGACCTCCGCTACCTTCGCCCCACATTATAGGGTACGGCTGACTCCCCTTGCCACTGATGTCAGAAAGTATCCACTTACCGGTTCACACTATCGACACGAGTATCCTCGCTTTTTCACCATTCTCCCTTGGTCGAAGTTTGGCCGTTATTGAACTATTCACTCTTTTAATGCGGATTACTCGTGGAAGGTAATGATTTTGGCTGATATTTGGACAAAATAGTCCAGGCCTAGAGGGAAAATGTGTGTTGTGTAAGCTCACGGTCTAAGTTTTTGTGTGATGCCGATGGAAAAAGGGGCACAATTTCAATGAAGGGTTGAAGGAAAGGGCAAAAAAATTAAAATAACCGTCACGCACTTTAAGCCACCTTAGCACCTAACAAGAGAATAACAACTATTTAGATGATAATAGCGACTTCCTGTCTCTTTATTTAGTTAGCGGGTGTTGAAATTACTATAGTTTAAGTGTCTGTCGGTCAGTTATATTATGTGTATAAATCTAACTGGCTAAACATTATTCAAAAATTATCATAATATTAGAAAAATGTAGAATGAAAGTCAATGTTAAAGTCGGTCACAAGATCTGATTTTAGCGCACTCTTGCAGGGATGCTACAGGTCAGGGAAATCAGGGAAGTCAGGGGGAAAAACAGGACTGGAAATCAGGGAAAAGTCAAGGAATCCGGTCTCAAGTCAGGGAAAAGTCAGGGAATTTCGACGTTGGTCAGGAAAAATATAAAATCCCTTTACACAAATAAACTTACTGCCGCCGCGCCGAGTCCAAGCCTGCAGACGACGCGGCGCATATTTTACTTCTGTGTTGTAAAAGATCATTTAAGTCAATCTTTTTGTACGTATTAAACTGTGTTCACTTTATTTTTTGCTTTTTTTATATTTGCCACCCTGTTAGCCTCAACACCGCTTTTTTCCACCCATTAATTGCCAAAAACCCTGGGGATTGCGTCGGAAAAAGTCAGGGAAAAATGAAAAATTTGGTCTGGAAATCAGGGAAAAGTCAGGGAATTTCATTATTGGACTCCTGTAGCAACCCTGTCTTGGGTTTAGTACCCTACTTACCTCACCGAACTTTTTAAAATTATTTAAACAGAATACTACTAAGAAACGTAACTCAATGAACACAAATGTGAATTTATCTTGTGACAATTTAGTTTAAAATTTCTGTATAGACAAGAGTGAGTTCTGTGGTGCTCTTGTCCAATCATGTAATTTGGCTGAGCGTCATTGAAACCTATCACTCTTAGTTGGGCAATTATTGTTTTGTCTGTCAGGAGATATGAAAATGTCTTTTCTGTATGATATCTGTCTCTCTATATATCCACAGGACATCACAAGAATGGAATGAGCTGTAGGCTGTAGCTAAATGTTGCATGCAACCTTAGCGGCACCTGTACTCGACGCGTGGTGTAGCTTACGCCTACCTTGTAGCAACAGGATGTGACCCTTTCGATATCCTTCCATTTCGACCTTCCTAAAAACAAACGTGACTGGGATAAATTTGTTCCTTCGAATAGCTAGGTTGTATGTTTGTACAGTGCAGATTGGTTATCGGCGGCGTTTGGACTAAAATACCATATACAACTGATGGTTACTTAGGGATAATGGGTGGGAGTGGGTACTATAACTCAGTTTAATCCAAATTCAATAACAGTAGGAAAGTTGATTGTTGTTTTATAGAAATAAAAATAGTTTTAAATCCACATTTATATACATATTTATATCTTATATGAAAGTGATAACACGTGAAAGTTGAATAGCCAAAACATCAAAACAAAGATAACAGAACTACTTCAGTCATCATCGTTGGTTGGGCATTTTATTGTACAACGAAAAAGATTACTGCCGGCATAAAACTGCTATCGTGTTGAATTTTCGTTTATTGATCTTTAGGATTCTTGTGTAGAAAAAGTGGTTCGCGGAATCCAGTCCGTCTCTGCCTGTCCGGCTTCGATTTTGTCTGGACAATTTGACGATTTGTCATTGTTTTTATTAAACATTACGGCAACAGTCTTACGTTTACCTCACGTGACGTTGCCAGAAAATTAATGATATATATATATACGATATGTCTCGTGTATATATATATATATATATATATATATATATATATATATATATATACACACATATATGTATGTATGCACGTATATGTATATTCATTATATAATGTTTGAATTGTTTATAACAACTCCCTTTTGAGGATTTAAGTGTCTTGAGTTGATTTCATCCAATATGGTAACCAGTTTAAGTTTCCTTTGTTTAAACTATATTGATTATTGCTAGATTGGTGTCAGAAATTGGTTTATTTTAGTCGTTAGTTTTATTTAATAGGAGCTTTTAATTGAGGTATAAGTAGATGGGTTGTTCCATTCAGCATTTTTGAGCTGCCCTATTCCACATTTTGGGACAGAAGAAGGCTAATTTCCACTGTCAAATTACGACATATGCACGAAAAAAATCTTAACTTTTCTATAGAAATATAATCGTATGAATGAATGAATATATATAGCCTTTGTTGTCTGGCATTTGTGATCAGACTGTCTAGAATTTTATTCTTTCACGTGATAGGTACTACCTCTAGGTAGTTGAAGTATAGTATACAAGTGTAAGTTTTGCTGGCAGATAGCGGAATTTGTCTATTCTACATCCATAAAAAATTCCCATGTGATTAAAAACATACAAATAAGATTTGAAAATTGTAAACCGTTGAAAATTTAATGGTGGGAGCTGGAGAATGTTTAGCCTCCTGGTATTTTATATATTTATGACATATATAAATATATGGACTTTATTATGAATGTAGAAATTTGCGTTGTTTTTACTTGAAATATACGTACTTTTGTTTCGTACCATGACTTTATAACCTGTTAAATAATGGTTTGTTTATAGAGGAGCAGCTGTTTCCTTGCCTCTGTATTCCTATGGTCCCATACAATTCAACACATTCAGTACAAGAATGTGAACGTGTGATCCGTGCGTCTAAACAAAACATTCGTAAGAAAATCTAAAATCTATAACTAATTTCTTTTATTAAGCACATTTAGAGAGGACAGCCGAGTAAGGGTGTGTGCGTTTGGCAGTCGAAGGAAAGCATAATATCGAGAAGGACAACAGATCGTGTGTGGACCGATAATTATCAGGGTCACTGAGGTCACTGACAACACAGTGCAGTGCTGCACCAAGATGATAGTAGGCTATCAGTGTTAAACCGCGTGTAGTCCGGCATAACACAGTGACCAATGCGATATACAGGGCGAGAAACAAGTTTGAATATTAACAATAAACAAAACATAAGGTAGAAATCAAGATGAAATGGCGATTAATAGGCCAAACTCATCTTCTTGTATTTTTCAGTTTGTATGCGTTTTGAACCTTGTTTTAGGATTTACATTTAAAAAAGAGAGCAGATACCATTTCTCGAAATGTTCCAATTATTTTTGTTTAGCTTAAAGATAAAACAGTTGATATTTTTCTTTCTTTGTCGTGGCATTATAGATGCAGACACTTAAAATTTAAAACAATATCGGAATTGTTGGCACTCAGCCATTAGTTGTTGAATAAAAAAGGTTGAAAGCAATGATGATGTAATAATTGTGGTCGGCTTAGTAGACTCGTTACTGGCGTTCGTCGTCAACGAAGTTCGACTATCTCAATTACTCTGGGTCGATCCGTCTTGTACAGGACAATAGCTTGTTTGTTGGTCTAGCTGCAAAACCGTGCGTCAACTATTCTAAAATATTTCTCATTTATGCTATATTAACGTTTGTTTACTGTTTATCCCGGACGTATTCTGTTGTTTTTACGTTGTAGTCAACAGATTTACATATTAATAACGCTTTAAGGTTTTTAGTAATCAAACCTGTAGAATTATTCTCATTAAAATGAGGCAGTATTTAAATCCCTGGTTATTTCAATAAAAAGTGGAAAATGCAAATAACGAACTAGAGTCCTGGCACAAGGACGACTCCTGGTCCTGGACGACTTTATAATGTGCCCGCATTGACGGGAACCGGTGACAACGGCCGGCCGACACCTGCCGAGCTGGCGGTGGAAAAAATTAACGGTTTTTATTTTGTGTAGTTTGAAATTGTAATGCAGCACAAAATGTGTTGAGGTTTCAACTGAATAAATCCTTATTACCACGACAGAATAAAATGCAAAATGCTCTTTCTTACAGAAAAGTAAACGATTTGTACATAGAAATGAGGTGCATAGAAGTGAGGTGCACCGATCCTAGTCGGTAAAACACGTTATGGATGTTTTCAAATGTAATGGTTTAATATGTGCGCGCGTGGGTGAAAATGTTAAGTCGTATTGGATGAAAACGTTCTTTCTGATTTTTATTCGAGTGTTTGTTATTCGGCCGAATCCGAATTAGGAGAATAAGATTACTGTATTTATTTGTAGGTTGGGTTTCATGTAGTAAAAAATATCTTAGTTTGGCAAAATATTTACTATTTACTCCAGAAAAATGAATCTCATAAGCTCGTTTACAGTTTAAATCGAATTAGAAGCTGAGTTTAAAGTTGTTAAAAAAATTGTAGAGTCTAGGCCTAACGTATGGTACCACCCATTCGTCGAGTCGTCAAATGAAAACAAGATATATTGTTGTCGAGGTAAAATAATTAATTATTATATTAGATTTCAAATATCTCCTCCAGTCAAACAAAATGTGGGCACGGTTAATTATGGTTGATTAATTATACTTCGGGATATTCGATCATGTCATTTTAGCGCTTCTAAAATAGGAGGCGAATAATGTTTATTTTAACGCAATATGTCCTCGAAATAATACGTGTATGCTTTACCAGAATTAATCTCGGATCTTGAGGATTTTTGAAAGTTTTATAATGATGTAAACTGTCCCCATTTCTGCTGTTGAGAACCACCACAATTTGCAGAGTGTACATTAATAGCCAAGGCAGCTGACATGACTGATTGTATAATGTGAGTGCAGTCAAGGATGATCCTGTAAGCGCTAAACACTTGTCGTAGAAGGCTACGTAGATAAATGTCGCTGCACTCTCCTTGCTCTCGTTATTATACGTATTAGCGACTGTCGTGGTGGCTGCGCCGCGGGTAGAAGGTCGGCTCAACAGGAGTTCAACATCCAACTTCTCACCTGACGGCAGCGTCAGCAGTGCTGAGGCAGAGGCTTCTTGTCGAGGGGGCACCGCCATTTTACACGCAGGCCTCGTCACATCGCCAATGTTACATCGACGTTGTCGTCACTACCGCTATACAATACTTCTCCATAATCTATTAATTAACAATCAGAACTGGTAGTGTATATCAGCTAATTAAGATAAGTGGAAGGAGTTTTTTTTGTATAAGCTATATAAGCACTTAGTGTTCTTTTCGTATACTGATGTATAGCAAAAAGATATTTGTGAGCCTGTACCACATTTCGTCATAAGCTCACAAAATTTTGAAAGGATATTAATATAATGCAGCTTGTGGAAATGAACAGTTACAAAAAAATCCAAATAAGTTGAAACTTGTATCTTATAAATATCTCAAATAAATTCGTTAGCATGTTTGCTACCCCATTCCGTTTCAATATGGCGGCCATTTGAACTTACACAAATTCACAACTCCGTTATTTATGAACCAAGAAAAAAACAAAAATTGTACTAAGTAATATTTATTTTAATATCACCAAGAACAAGTGATAGGAATGCTGGCTGGAACAAGTTCAAACTTGTACAAAGATTGGTGATTTAATAACCTGACTACGTTTGTCTGCCCACGTGGTACGTCATTTCTTTCCATTATGACGGCTGTTTACACTTTTTAACAATTCACAACTCTGTCATTTAAGAGCGTATAGGAAACACTAAAACAGTTCTGTAATGCTTATAACAGTTCCTAAATTTTTTGTTACAGTACAGTTTTCAATATTTTGAATGCATGTAAATCCCACGAGAATTTAATAAATTTTTTATTTCAGTTGTTATAAAATTTACCTACTTCAACCGACTGATCCGAAAGGACTACACGGGTTGTAGAATAGTTTATTAGTCCGGTAAAATAAGGATGCAACCTCGGAATGAAAGATAATAAGCTAAAAATTTGCATACGTCTTTATTTTGATAGTATAAAACTTACCTCAAAAGTCTCATATAATCACGTGTACGCGTCTTTAGATATTTAAGGTCAAAGTTCATGAAAATCAGTTTTTTGCAAATATCTCGTTTACCTTACGCTAAATGACTTTGAAGGTGGTTAGAGAAATTGTAGAACGGAAAATTCTCTTTCAACTTTTGTCTGAAGTAATTTTATGTACGTTCAACCCTTTTTGAGATACAGCGCATAGAGTAGGGGACCGCTTACCTGTATATACGGCATACGGTAATGCGAGGTCAGCCAGTAGAAATACAATAAATAAATGAGTTATATTGTTTAATTTATTCACTACCTATTATTATTATTATTACTTAATACTATTATTATTTTTTAACATTATTATCATTATTTTTAGCATTATTATCATTATTATTAATATATTAATGTTAATGTAATATACCATATTTATAGATATTAATTATATGAATGATGTATTCTCTGAATAATACATATTTTATTTTTACCAAACATACAATATTAAAAAGAAATATTTCAAATGAAGTTTAATTATATATTTATTTATTGATCCAATAATCAATTTATTAAAATTAAAAATATAAAATTTTGTTTTCATGATTAATGATTAATATTTTTTGTTTTAAATTTTCTTCTTGTTCATCGTCTTCTTCTTCTTCTTCTTCCTCTGGCTGTTCAATATCGGATTCATTATCATCATTCTCGTTTACTAAATTATCAGAATAGAAAGATTCAAGAATATCAGGTGCATATTCACTTTCTTCATTGAAAACCATCTGAAGTTGATGAATCGTTGAGGCATGATTGTCCATTACACTGCCCACAAATTAAAGTGCATCGCAATCCTGATTTCCTGCATCCGCAATTAGAAACCACAACCTTTCTTGCAATTGCAAAATATTGTATTTCAGCAGTTCATCTGGTGCTGGTGGTAATAATGTTGTTATTGGTTTCCAGGAGTTCATTTTGTAGTACCCAGCCGAATTCCTGGCATTTGGGTTTGATAATAGACACGAAGGATATGCTGACGAGCTGCTGTACTTAAAGGAGGAAGACTTGATAACTGCACTGGTTGTTTTGAGTCTTGTTGATTTGATGAACTGGGTGTATCGAAAAGAGTCTATATCGTCTTCTGATTTCGGAGCATTATACGTTGCTAAGAAAATACGTACTCCATTTTCAAATCATTCTTGTACAGAGCAGTTTTTTTGTTTAAATAGTTCAGCTGATTGATTTAAAATCGTGATGTTTTTCGAACATTTTAATAAACGATATTTTACCTTTTTCATAAAGCGCAGAAGTCGTATCACATCCACTAAATGCGTGTAAAAAATAATATGTGTTTTCTTAGAATGAGGGTATTTATCAAAACTTTTCGTTCTATCACGCACTCCTATCAAGATAACTAGCAAATCAGTATCTTCGCCTACAATGACAGAAGTTTTTTTTAAGTTCAGACTCCAGCGTCTACAATAGCTGTTTCTTCAATGAGAACATCAGCATCATCTTCTGGCTTGTTTTGTAGTGATATTAACAGTTTTTAATTTGTTGATAAGCATGTCTATAAATATTTCTTATTAGATATATATTCGATAAACTTTTTCTTAGCTGATTGGCACCTCCATTGTTTCATCAAAGCTGAGTTCGTAAGATTTTGAAACACCAGCAGTTTTTTTAATTGTTCCATTGCTTTAAATGTTTTTAGTGTAGTCTGAGTAACCATCAAATACAACAACGATACTTGACCCATAATGTGTTTTGTAAATATTTGACGTATTTATTCAAAATATCATAGATAGTATCATCTTTATTCCATACAACGCGATGCAAGACAAAACCACCATCGATGATAGGCTATATGTTGTAGTGGTTTCGAATCGGTATATTAAATAATAAATATTTAATAATAATGATAATAATAATAACAATAATAATAGTTTTGAGTAATAATAATAATATTCAATGAATAATTAACAATATAACTCATTTATTTATTGTATTCTACTGACTGACCTCGCATTACCGTATGCCGTATATACAGGTAAGCGGTCCCCTACTCTAGGCGCTGTATCTCAAAAAGGGTTGAACGTACATAAAATTACTTCAGACAAAAGTTGAAGAGAATTTTCCGTTCTACAATTTCTCTAACCACCTTCAAAGTCATTTAGCGTAAGGTAAACGAGATATTTGCAAAAAACTGATTTTCATGAACTTTGAACCTTAAATATCTAAAGACGCGTACACGTGATTATATGAGACTTTTGAGGTAAGTTTTATACTATCAAAATAAAGACGTATGCAAATTTTTAGTGCTTATTATCTTTCATTCCGAGGTTGCATCCTTATTTTGCCTTATTTTACTGAGTTATATGTCAAAAGCTTGAGGTATACTCGTATTGTGAGACCAGATGATCTAAGTAACTTGTAGCGATGCTTCCGGTAGTCTGGTAAAAATGCTGGTGACAACTTTATGAGCTTTGAAGTGTTTTTATGTGGAAAGCTGGAGGTGTGTCGAAGGTCTAATATAAACATGAAGACAGTAGTGTTAAACGGATAATGAAGAATATTACTGTTTTACTTTGTATGAAAAGCAATGTGTTACTAAAGGACACGAACACCAATATCAGGAAGGGTATTTCCATCGTGGTATCGATCAACGTACAGAATGAAATTGAAATATTTTTGGATAAGCATTAACTTTCAAAGGTTTCAAAGCTTTTCATTAACTTGAACCGAAAAACTGTGGGTTTAACAATTATGTGGATTTCCAAAGAAAGCGCGACCGAATAACTTTTTCGCTGTTTAAAATTCTGTATAACCTATGCGAACGTAAGATACTGTAACGGCTGTTATCGAGGTGTGAGGCATTTGCAGGCACCAAAGACGAGCATAAATCTCAGTCTTCAGCCATTTGTGTTGAGAGTTTGTTAGCCAGTTCTGAATACCTCATACAAATGTACACGAAGCCATTTAAATTCAGATAACAGTGACTAGTCCAAAGTAAATTTGCCTGTTTTAGATTTAGGCAAGGGCAATTCTTAGGTACTTCAGAGCACTCTTTAAGTGGCCTATTATGCGGTACAAGGAATATTTTAAATTATATATAATGGTACTTGAGCATTACGTTTTATTTTCTTTGCGATTGCACATTCTACTGTGATCTGAAATATGATGTTGGAAGAGTAAACCACGAAAATTTACTGTTGGAAGTACGTGAACTAAGATCGTGATGTAATAAACAAAATGAGGTAAAATGGGTTGTGGGCCCAATTGTAATTTCCGGAGTCAGTTTTTTGTGAATCTAATTCATCACAGCACAGGAAATAATTGCATAGCCTTTTACGTACTATTCGTGTAATGGCATTTACGGGACTAATACCATGTCGGACTTGATGAAGGATGAGATATTTCAAACAGACGTATTTCTTTTACGTGCGGAATTATCAATTACTAGTACAGTGTTCTATGTGATTTTGTGATAGCATTAAAAACAACTTATACGCTTCATTTTTATTACAAAACAATCTTACAACTAAATTATCTTGTAAATTCATTGACACAACCTAATACAACCTAATGTCATTATTAAAATTAAAAATTGAAGAAGTTTCTGTTGTTTGTCTTATTAAAACCATAATATAAATATAATATAAACTTTACCTGTATGGGCGTAAACTCATTTTTCGATTTGGTTGACTCATATGATTAATTTGTTACTAAGCTAGCCGTTGGTCTATAAATGGCTATTTTAATTTTAATAGCAGGTGATGTGAGTTATTTTAAAGAGCAGCATTTGAACAGTGAACAGCTAAATAGTATAAGTTTACGTACATCGAACCTATATCTAATACTTTTTCGGTGACATGGTGATTTGTCGGGTTAATCGGAAGTCAGTGATTTCCTTACTACAGGTTTGATATTGAATTAAATATTTATATAGTCGCTGTCCGTCTCAATCCATTTGCATTTTGGCGTCAATCACCAGATTTCCCTGATACGGGCAAAATCACCCACTACAAAGATTACGTCAGCGGCCGCTTTTGTCCGCGGAAGAAGTAAATATTTTACAATCTTGACGTCTTTGGTCCCTTATAGGGTAATGGCTTTGAGGAATAATACCTTTGGACGACGGAAATAAAAGTATCGATGTTGTGCCTCGGCGTGACACGTCAGAGGTCGTGGAAAGCAAAGGGCTGTCCTTGCCTTGGATAGGTCAGGGAGCAGCGTGCAGATGCAGGACAAGGGGTATGGCATTGAGTACATCAGGCTCTTGGAACACGATCAAATTGTGCGGGGTCGATGTTGGAGCCGGGTTGTCTGATTCCGGGTGCCTCGGGCAGACCACCCGCTAGTGTAGCGCCGCAGTCTGTGTTCTCCCATAAACTTATTTCTGTCGAGATATCGATTACCGTGTCGGTCGATACAGTAATATGAAATACAGAGTTGTTTAACAAAATATTTACTGCTTTAATAAATATTAAGGACCTGTCAAGTCCTAATAATCGGGTAGTTGTTTACCCGTTCGTGCGAAAACTCTCGATAGAGAGATCCTACAGACTTGAAACTACCAAGTACATAGTTCCGTCTGAGTGCAAACAAGAACTCTCTTAATTATAAGGAGCATCAAAAGGTAGCAGAGTTTCAAGTATTTTAACATGTTTAAATTGGTCTTAACCCAGTCTCTTTATTTCGTTGGTGGACGTTAATAAATGTTTTTTTATTATAAATGTGGTCGATTGGTTATATTATGTGTATAAAGCTCATTGTATGAGCGTTAGCGAAGCTTATCACTCAATTGGCAGAACATATTTCATTTCTGTTTGTATATTTGTCAGTCAGTCTATCTGTTTGGCTGCCCGCACGATATCTCGCAGGCGAAGTGACCTGATAATTTGTATGCTACATTTATACATTAGCGTGAGTTCGATGATGGTGAATGTTACTTCATGGGATTTGGCTGAGCGTTAGCAAATATTATTACATTGGTCTTATCATGATGATAACGGGAGTAGCAGAATAAACACATTTGTAAATAAACCGAGTCCAATTATATGTCATCTCAACCTGTGATTGTTATTTACAGAGTGAAAGGGGGAAAAATTGGAACATAGTTGAAAGTAAGTGTTAAAGATTGGTGACAGTATTTGATTTCGAACTTTTGTGTTGCAATACACCCCCTAACTCAACGGAACTTAAGTTATTTAAACACTGCTATGAAACCTAACTTAATGGACAAATGAATGCATTATATCAAGAATTCTGGAGAAGCATTTCATCTGTGGACATTAACTTTTGCATAAATTTCGTTTTTTCATAGACAAGAATAAGGTCTATGGCATTGTGTGTCTACCCATGGAATTAGGCTGTACGTCATTGAAGTCTTATCACACAGTAGGCGTACACAATCTCTCCTTAGTCTGCAGGAGGGACGTAAATAACTGTGGCATATTCACAACTGGTGGATAATTATAATACACCCTGCACTAGTAAGAAAAACTATTTGGTTGTAACGTTTTTTATTATTAAATTATGAGGAGACAATATTAAAACCAATGTAGCCAGCTAAGTTTGTGGTCGAACGTACTTTACCTCAGCTCAACGTAATTTATCTTGCAACCATCGCGTAAAGTTATGCAAGTTGTAATATAAATTTTAATTTTCAATTTCAATATTTTTGAACTTACGATAAAGCAGTGCGAGATGAGTACAAAGTGTAAGTACTTATTCTTAAGAACTCATTGAGACATTTAATAAAACAATAGATCCGCCCAGCGGCAACGGAGATAATAGCGCCAACATGGCGCTATGTGTTTTTTATTTTTTCTAAGGCTGGTTTGGTCTACTGTGGCAACGGTATAACGAAGAATAGAAAATGTGTAAACAAACTACATACAATCATATGACATTTAAAAGTAATTATTAACACATTTGATGAAGATACTGTGTTTGTTGGTTGTGCAACTGCTCAAATGTAGATACATAGATTAATGCCAATAATGGGGGATACACTATCTAGCGTCAAAGGTTAATTGAATTAGAATGTTATTTAAGTATTTGCCATATAATTATTGTCCTCAGAGGTCATGTTCATTAAAAGTTCGGACGGCAAACCGTAATTGAAGAACACTCAGCTTTGCAAGCACTTTTCAGATAAAAATACGGGATAAATCCTTCATTAAGACCTTCTAACAGATTGATACTTGTTTCTTTACCGTAAAAGTGCTAGCAACTCGTAAAGTTTATAACTTGTAGAATGTAGAATATTTAAGTAAATTGTAAAATTTTATCTATCTATTTATAATGCTGCCTATTTAAGTCTAATTGAAATTTTTATCTTCATTGTATAGAAGATAAATTACAATATGTACCTCAAGATTATGTTAATGCGCTTGATCTTTATTGGTTTCCAAATAAAGTGCCACATATAAGAAGTTAGAACATTGTAGTTGGTTACCGTCCTCACGTCTTTGGGACAAACCTACAAACAATTTGTACAAATATTCTATACGATATTTGTACAAATTATCGTAGGGGAGGGGAGGGGTTCTGACTACACTGTATGCATTAAATTACATTTTATTTGTATATACAAATGAATATATTAAGTTGTTATTCTTGGTACTTTTATGTATACAACAAATACATAAGTAGCATTCTGAGTACTCTTCACAGATACAGCTTCCATAAAATAAAATTGATCACATGACTTGAATATTCGAGATGTTACTGGTTTCTATATTGAGAATAAAAAACAATATCGCAAATACTAAATTATATTACGATGCATATTAGTCTTATTTTTAGTATAAGGTTTTCCTATAGTTCTACGGCCTAATATTAGTTCATAACAAGTGATATCTTGAAACGATTCATCTCACAGAAATCATCGGCAACAACAGTAAGATAGTAGGATTGTTGAAAGTTCATGCAACTAGTTCAGTTACAAAGCTAGTCGAAGTAAATAATATTTCTGGAAAAAGTCAATCTCTTGCTTGACTGTAGAAAATTAAGTAACCGAGCAAAGAATAAAATGGCATTTGTCTTGAAATGATGTGATTTTTATTTAAATCCCAACAAGTGCTGTGACACCGGTAGTGAATTTGATTAATGGATTCAATATAACCGAACTATTGATAACGTCACATGGCAATTTAGATTATGTCCTAGCAATGCAGTTTAGGTTCAGGTTCAATTAATTGGCGCTGATAAGTACGAAGTACGTTAGTGGTCGATGCGAGATATTACATAGAAATTAATTAACTTACACTTTACACAGATGAAGAAATGATTTTACGAAAAGCGTAGTGTAAAAAATTTGTGTGAAGTTATTTCTATAGACAAATTCAATATCCCATGCGAAGCCAGGGTAGAGTCACTGTTGACGACAACTACAACCCAGTAACAGATAAATAGGACAGCAGTAATGAAGTTGTGCGCACATCTAAATCGATGAGTGAATCGAGTTAGTGGGGCCGGGGGCGTTAATCAAAGTGAGGCGCCAGCCCGTGTACACGGGTCCGTGACAAATACTTGCTGGTCGCGTAGTTAAACGGTTAATTAATAAGTCGTCGGTTGACTCGACTATGGTGTGGTGACATGTAGACGTATGACAGCCGAGGTGTCCGCGCGAGGTCATCAGATGGGAGCTTATCACCTGCTCCGCCGTATATGGGCCGGACCTGCGGCCTCGCGGAGCGACCTCGGCCGTCCGGCGTTCGGTTATTATCGCTGTACTCGCCACTCATTATTTATGGCATTAATTCCGTATTCCGACTTGATACGTGGCTTCATGTTTACAACCAGGTGGTCTTCCAGCCCGGTGTTTTGGAACTTGTTTTCGAGCGGATGATAATTTTAGGAATTTGAACATTTTAGATAAAGAGAGAAATAATTTATATTTTGATATCTGATACATTGATGGAAATTTTACAGTGACATAAAAAATTGACATGACTTCTGTGGAAAGTCACCCTTATTCTACAGACGTTAAACATAAACTGCCAGTAAAAACATCCGCGTATACACAGGTGACAACCCTTCATATATGACAAGACAAGTCAAGACAATTCTTTATTTTCACATTCATCAAGAAGGAAATGGCGTCAAATACATATTATCTTCAAATTTTTCCCAGGTTTGTTGTTATTAGCTGCCTAGGTCTTCACATTCTCTGCGAGTCGGTTCTCCAATTCAAGAATTCTTTTACTGAGTAAAAGGGTCTCTCTTGGAACCAGGAGTGCAGGCTTTTCTTCAACTTCCTTCCTTCCATTTTCTTCAGCTCGTCAGGGAGATTATTGAAGAATTTTTCTCCAGCATAGGTTGGTTTTGTTTCAGAGAGAGTTGACTTGTGGATCGGCAAAGTAAAGTTATTGGCATGCCTAGTATTGTAAGAGTGAATGTCTTGGTGCTGTTGGACATTATGAGTTGTAGCTATCACAATACACTCTACAATATAAAGGCTGACTACTGTTGATAACCTCCACTCTTTGAATACCCCTCTACAGTTCTCTCTAAATCCATATAATGTACATACATATATAGACTTAGTCCAAGAGCAGAATACAGCCATTGTATAAGGAAAGATCCGGGTGTTTCTTGTAATCTACAGAGAGGAATCCCTCGTAAGAAAAAGAAGAAATCGATCTCCAGCCTAGTTAATTTTTGTTGCTATCGAAATTGGATGGTGTCAAACGGATTGAAAACATGAAACGATACTTTTTCTCAGATAAAATTGTACTTAGCTCTACATACTTAAAACCGACAGCCAGACTACTAGTTTAAATACATTAAAAGTCATCACTGTCGGTCTGTGTATATAAACAACCTATAACAATTGTTTCACAGCTGTTGTTTTATTTGTGGTCGAACGTTTGTAGTGGTGAAGAGTGACTAGTGGCTAGACGAGACGTAATTAGTTGTAATTGGCCGGTGTTTCTGGTGACCTCAGCTTGCGAGTAGCGTGTCTGTGAACGTTGTACTGAGCACAGCAAACTGTCTTAGAACCGATTTAGAATTTAAGGACGGGCCCATTTAATTACGTCGTCGCTGTTTTACTTTTCGTTTTAGTCTGGTTGGGTTGTGAAAGCCAACACGTATCTCTACACGAGCCGAGTTTGTGTACCAACAGAGAAAATATACACAGCGTGTAAAAAACCTCCCTGGTGCACTGACGTGAGACAGCTGGGGGGTGGTGTGGGGAGGGTCGACTCCACGCCGATTGCTCGGGTAATCACACTGATCGATACAATACTGACAACATGTAAACAACTATCGGTCGGTTCTGCGCTCTGAACATGTCTGTTGTGCCAGTGGTTTTTATGTTTTTGTTGTTTCCAGTGTGCCACAGGTGCAGATTATGACTGTAATTATTGGCATTACACTTTAGAAAGATTGGTTACAAAGTGTACATCGGTCACATAAAAGATGAAGTTCTGACAGTAATACGGACCGTATACAAGTGTAAAGCTACAGACTGTGAATAGATTGAGCAAAGACTGAAGCGATCAAACATTTATTCACATTGTATCAGTCCATCCTGACATAAGTTGTTAGGCGTACACGGTGTAAAGAGATCGAACGTTTTAAAATCCACACGAGTAAGAGAGCAGGTCAGGATATTAAACACTTTACATTTCGTCATATGAAAATCTACCTTAGCGAAACACAGGTAAAACCCCAAACACGTAGTAGAATTTCACAAAACAAACGTATTTGAAAGAATCACATAATATTATCTAGGAATGAAAAATGGACACGATCTACTATTTTTTTTGTTTTTTTTTTTTTACTTAAAACAAAAGTTACATTTTCAAATTTGGTTAGAATAACTGCAATGTTACCTGCAGCAATTATAACGCAACAAAAGAATCAGTCATCCTCAAAATATTGAGGAAAGGTGAGTTAGTGCTATCAAAAGTCATTACCGTAATCTTGGCAGCTAACAGAAGGAAAGTATTTGGGCGCGGCCGCATTACTAGTCGGACAGAAGTATAATGGAAGTGAGTTTGATGAATGGCTTAAGCTCTGATGACTGCGTAGAACCATTGTGTTGCAGATATGTGTGATAGTTTGGTTATTTTTAAGAAGGACGATTGCACAATTCCATCTTGTGTGTTTTCCATGAGCATTTTATATATGTGATTAGGTATAGTACTAATAAAAGGATTCATAGATACAGGAATGTAATATCTGTCCCAAGAAAAGTAACTTGCCGTTTTGAAATTTAGTTGGCTGATGGATTCCTATGAGAGTTAGAAATTCGTTTCTCTCTAAAATACATAATGTGTCCAAAATATAGTATTTCACAGTTTGTTACAAATAATTGTGAAGCATTGGCTAATGTAGCAAGTACTAGAGTAGGTTGAACTAAATAGCATGGACACAAGTCGATGCAAAGGATAATCGCGGAAGTCAATAAGTACAAACTAAAAGTAGTACTACTACATTACTAAACTATATCTTTACTACTTTATTTTCTTCCTTGGAACTTAAACGTAACGTTTTAAAAACAACGTAGCGCATACCACAATATGAACAAACCTTTAACACTTTTTAAACTTTTATTTTTCTTACGATGTACATTTCGAAATCTGTGATTTCATCTTCAGGTACAAAATAAGGTTAAGTTATAATATACGAGCAGCATGTATTAACTGCAGCGTTAATTAACTTAACCTTATTTTGTACCTGAAGATGAAATCACAGATTTCGAAATGTACATCGTAAGAAAAATAAAAGTTTAAAAAGTGTTAAAAAGGTTTATTCATATTGTGTTATACATATTTATAAAACACTTTTCGAGGCTACATCTCTAACGTAGCGCATACCATTGATGTTTGTAGATGAAATTATTATGTGGCTGTTTTAATCTAGAACTTTGCTGACTATGTGGTATGAATTGGTAGCATACATGCTGCTCGTATATTATAACCAGCTTTATAGTTTTTGCTATATGAACAGGGCTTAAATATGTGTGCTAATTTCTGTATTGGTTATTTATTTAGATTTATTTAGACCTTTTGGTATGCGGGTTGTTGAAAAGTACGTTTTTGATTGACACTAAACGTGTGACACAAAGTAATTCAAACAGCGGTTAAGGTCCCTTTATTACATTCACAATTACATTCATTAACTTAAAACATTGCTGGAGATGAGCCCATAAAACCGCACATAAAAATGACAACTAATGACTCAGCTCTGTTTTAACAATTAGCGTTTAATTTGTATTCCCTGTAATTATCCCGTAAACGTCACGTATTTGTAATTAAGAGTAAACTCCAACATGGGAAGTGTTATGACCGAATATGAAGTCCATGTCTACCCCACCACAGCAGAATACTGTTGTGGGTGACGCTCTCGGGTGTGATGTGCGGCACTCAGGACAGTAGAAGGCAGGGAGAATGACGTGATAATGACTGAGTCACCCGTGGGCAGATCGCGCCATTACGTGATTCACCGGCAGCAAACGGTCGTGTTCGGGTTCGTGTCCGCGGTCGGTACATTCCACCGGGCCTCACTACCAGATCTTCGCTGTCGGCTCCGACTCTCCATTACACGCTGATTCGATGATTACGGGCTTGTAAATGAGAGACCTTGAAACTCCAGAGTCATTTTCTCATCGGCGTCATTACTAGAAGAAGGTCTCACGATTGTTGGTGGAATCGTCGAGTGGTTTGTGGCGTCTTAGTTGTGAAGATATCATAGCACTAAAGGGGGTTTGTCACTTATACGGAGTTTATCTGCATTCCATTCCCGGAGTATGCTTTTGTCATAAGGTGAAAACATTGATATTGAACTATGGATGAGGCGTCTCCGCATATATACGATTGTTGTGTATACACCAACGGGTGAAAATAATCTTTTTTCCATAACATTTGTGTAAAAACTCTGTTGGAGTTTAGAGCTCTCCGAAGATTTCATTTCTTTCCCAGAGTCAAACGTTTTTAACAGTAGCTACGCGTTTCGGTTGATTGGTACCTTAATTAAGGTTTTTATGTACGTAACTGTAGCGGATGCAGGGTTACTCTAGCTAGGCTGACATCGCAGCGTCTCAACTGGGCAGTTACGTTAGACATTCCCGGTCTGGAACGTTGAGACGTGGATGATCTCACCTTTAAAACCAACACAATTTAAGCAATTTTTACGAACACTTCAATGGTATTTATTTAGCTTGATCTTATAATTCCATGTAATTTTAGTCAGCAGCATAAAATATTTTGAATTTACTCGTAACTGAACAATTCTTTTCTAAACAAACGCTCTGATTATTTTATGACTAAATCAAACACACCTTTTAAAGACAGTCGATAACAATTCTGTAATTAAAAACTCATTTTGATTTTCCGTAGTACACATTGTCCGACAGAATAGTTGCTACCTAAAATACAGTTTAACTGTTCGTTTCGTCTGTATGTTATGGAGGTCTTTTGTTGAACCTTCTTATCCCCAGGTAATGGTGTTTGCTGAATGTTATGCCCTAGAATATCTCCAAGTAGATGAAACACTGTCATCTGGGATTTTGTGAGTGATACAGAACACCATATTGTACTATATCCAAATTTCAAGCACCCGCCGCGTATCAAGTTGGACGCAGTTTGTAGAAACATAAAAATAATTGAAATTCATTTTTGACTACCTAAATTTAAATTACTATTAGTTCAAGTGTGTGATGGATATGATTGCAACATTTGAAACAGTGGTTCGTAAGAGTGGCTGAAAACTTGCAAATCCAAGTGTCATGATTCTAAATAAAATAGATGTAATTAAAGCGATCCGGATTTCACGATGCAAATCTAAGAATTAAACTTAGGCCACAACACAACATATATCTGGAACATTAATATCTGAAGCATTTTCCGGTTTCAGATTTTTATGAATAGCTTTAAAAATTATAGGCTTGGCCCCGAACTACCACAGCAATTCAGATTTCTCGTGACTTGTTGAGCGGAGGTGTCCACTAAAAATTGGAATAAGTAAAATTATATTAGTAAACATAATTAAGTAATTTGTGTGTTAGAAAACAACGATTCCGGATATCCTAAAGAAAAGAAACATACGTTTGTTTCATGGAGGGGGAATATGGGCAGCGCAGCGGAATGATTATGTGAAGGGAAACTACAAATACAAAGGTGTCCTATCAGCATAGACTCGCTCCTGGCATATTACCAATTCAGATGATCATCAATCTCGAGCTGCCGCAAGCCTTCAATCTCGCGATACTCGCCACGCTGGCCAGATCCTCACTTCCGGCTGATAAATACAAACAAAGGTCTAGGTTGTGTGTCCACCCTTTTATGGAAGAAGGTAATCATTGTAAAACCCGTGAAGTCTTGTTGGCAATCATTCCGTCTTTGGGATAATTGTCGTTGGCCGTCAGGAATGGTGATTGCCACCCGGGATTGGGGTTTAGAGGTGAGTGTTTTATTTTGTGCAGTGCTTTACTAGAATTTCCAGTTTACAAGGTACCACGATATTTTAAGATTATCGCCGTGACAGGAATTAGTTTATTGGTCGTAGCCGAAGTTCTGACAGTACGATTAATTAGATTGGAATAAACAGCTTGGCGTGACACAAGCTTAGTCAGCGACTCAAGCGGCATTGCTACTGAGTTACTAGTACCTGTGGACGGTTGACACTAGCGCAATCTTGTGTGATCGGGACACACTCGGCTGGTGGCGGGTAGAACATGAGTGACACTCCGCTATAGTTCTGACAGTGCGATTAATTAGATTGGAATAAACAGCTTGGCGTGACACAAGCTTAGTCAGCGACTCAAGCGGCATTGCTACTGAGTTACTAGTACCTGTGGACGGTTGACACTAGCGCAATCTTGTGTGATCGGGACACACTCGGCTAGTGGCGGGTAGAACATGAGTGACACTCCGCTATAGTTCTGACAGTGCGATTAATTAGATTGGAATAAACAGCTTGGCGTGACACAAGCTTAGTCAGCGACTCAAGCGGCATTGCTACTGAGTTACTAGTACCTGTGGACGGTTGACACTAGCGCAATCTTGTGTGATCGGGACACACTCGGCTGGTGGCGGGTAGAACATCAGTGGCACTCCGCTATCTAGCATGGCGTCTTTATGTGCGAAGTATACATTCTTGAGGAAATCGCAGTCATAAAAGCTAATTATTTTAAATAATACTGGTCTCAACTTTCGATATCACTTTTTTGTTATATATGCCTATTTATAAGGTATAGTAGTTGTAATCGTATTATACTAGTACTTTTTGAAACAACTATGCAGTGTAAACAAAAGTCTATAATTTTATTGTTTATTTTGCTTTATATAGTTTAAAATTTAACATTTTGTGTAACTTTTATGTATTCTTTATCAAGCATACAGTTTTCACACTGGCTAAGTGCTGAATTGTTTGAGTCGACAAAAATAAGACTTTGGCCAATTTTAGGCGTGTGCAAGACGTAAGTATGAAAATGAAAAAAATAAAAATTGTTTTAAAAGCAATTAAGCCATTGTTTTGTCTCGTACTAATGACAGACCCATGTTAAAACCCATTAGAAACTTCGATATTACGGCCGAGGAGGCGAAAGCTAATTGCATTTTACGTGGACAGTTTAATTTTTCTCAGCCAGCGCCTGTTTTAGTGGGATCGAATGACATGTTAGAGAAGGAGTAGAAATGCAAAATGATAATTTTTCACTGTTCAAATTCTTTAGCTGGAGACGTTAAAAATGAACCGTCAGACATGTACATAGTATTCATGTCAACTACAGTCAATGAGGTAGACAGACCAAAAATGCATCTGAAGAAAGACGAGTTATTTTATTTTTATATTTGAAAAGTATATTTAACGCGCTCTGTTATTTGTTTAAGCTTTAAAATAACATATAAATTACTATTTAAAATGTATAAACTGATGCACGAATATCTTTCTACTTTTTGTTGAATTGTTATGATTTTAGTGCTATAAAACAATTAATTTATAATATTTTCTTCTTTTTTATCGTAGATGTTGTTTGCTACATTTGCACAAACCAACTTTTACTTTAATAATTAATGCGGTTTATGCGGTGGTTTAAATCATTAAAATACATGCTAATACAAATTAAAAGCTGGATGTAGTGAAATCTTAAGCTTACCTCATAAGAACTGTAAAACTCTGTTACGCTTTTATTTTTCTTCGTAGAATTATGGAATTGTTAAATTTTAATGGTATGTAAATGCTTGTTATAGTTTCTTGTAAAGTGTTTATTTTATTAATATTCAAACGATAAATGAAAAGTCTGACATGTTTTGAATAACTATTAAAATGCCAAACACTAATACGTGTTGATGCGCTTATTAATGATATGTTTAAAATGAGACATCTAACATAACTGTTCGGGAGAAAATAAGGTCACTAAGGGGTGTGCTTAAGGGCTACAATCTAGATACCAGTACAGACTGCACTTTACAAAATGTGTTCATCTCTAAACTGTGTTCATTTACAGTCTAATATATTTATTCAGCCTTTTAGAATTTCAAAATTTTTGAGAAACAGTTGTAACTAATCGATGGCGTTGTTGAAACTGCATTGAAACTGTTAAACAGAAGTTTGAAGTGTAGACAAAGGTTGAATCAATCATTCGTCAGTGTCGTTCAGCGAATGGCCTTTCTCCAGACAGTAACAGTCGTCAGTACGGTACTTGTGTGTCAGGCACTTCCGTTGGTGGCAAGGGGGGTGGTGAGGGGGAACAATGAGAGGAAAGACATTGTATTGTACCTAGCGTTAACTGCCCCAGGCGTTCACTTGTCAGGTGGACACCTTTCCCTCTGACTCTGCAATGCCGTATCCCTTATTCTCATACTTATATTTTGTCTATAAGTTTTAGATAGTCTACTTTAATTTATTTAATTGTGTATTATTACAAAGAATAAAAAATTACGGAGATTGAACCTAACTATACGGCATTAAAATTTGCACACTCTAAAGATCAAATTTAGCATTAAAAGGTGTTTTGCATAACAACAAAACTCATACTCCTGTATCTATATTTGTTTGTTTCATGGAGTGGTATTAGTTTTAACTTTCGTTAGAGGTGCATTTAGAAAAATAATTTATATGTGGTGATTTATTTAAGCATAAACCATTATGAAAGTACGTACCATACCTGTAGTACCACAAACAGGTAATGCAGGTAATACACAAAATGTGGTTTGCCTTTAACAAGAAATATGAAAGTTCTATGTTACGGAGTTTTGGGTTTTTGTCATTACAAAATGATTGTATTCTTCTTTTTATGTGAACTACCGGGTAGAACATCTTCAGGTGAACAATTAACTTGTGGATAACTGGTGGAACACCTTCTACATGAACTAACTATTGAAACATCTGGCACGCGTATTCAGTTCACCAATATACTGTCGATCACGCCTTGTCTAGTAATTTTTGTACCATATTATTTGGTTTCAAACTTCAACAATGGATAGAGATACGATTAACAATATATCATGTCACTCATTGTACAGATCGTGGTTGTTTCAATGTTACAGCAGGCAATGCTTGTTTCTTTGCTCATTGGTCGTAGACTACTTGTGAACCGAACATTCAACTGTAACTTCTTACCTTGTGACATCGATGTTTGCTAAAATTTAATAGGTGTTGTGTGGTTTTTCGGATCTCGTAAAATTACATTCACAAAAATAAATGTTTTGTTTGATTACTACATACTTTTCTTTTGTCAAATCTAAAACCGATTTCGAGTGGATCGGTTGAAAGGAATATAGACTTTGTTCGTGACAGTTTTTTTATTACCATGCAAGTAACGTAGCAGAAAAAGAGGGGGTACTTTGGTGTTACCCGGTGAGAACCTGGTCACTCTGTCCCTATCTACCATTTGTTGTTAGGTAATATAAGTATATAAATTCATAAATACGTATTATAAATATAAAAAGATAACGAGTGCTCTCGTGATCCAAGCTTAAATTTAGGTACTACCTCCAGGGATGTTTTACTTTCAATGTTTTGGGTCCAACATGATATGGAAGTCGGGAAAGTATCCACCGGAAATTCCCCTGGCCATCATTGCGAGCGTCGGTGGCGCCACCCCGCACTTCTGGTGAAAACATCCCTCGAGATAGTAACCAAATTCAAGCTCAGATTACACGAACGCTAGTAGAGGTTATAACTTTGGTACTTACTAGTAACATATTTAAAATAGCCTAATCTGAATCTACTTATACCGCGTAGTAACAAGAAGTGTATAGGGAAAGAGTGGCCTACTGATCGCCAACATCGCTTCTTTTTGGAAGCAGAGAACAAGAGCCGATCGTCATAATGACATGTAATTTTTACAGTAAGTCAAATATAGTCTATTCTTTTTTAATAATCTCTATAGACATGTCTATATTACAGCGCGTAAACCAAAACAGGGTGTCCACTTACCACCCCAGTGTCAGTGGAGTTCTGGCTGTCACTATTTTAACAGACTAACTATATTGGGCTTGTGGCGTCTTTCTTCAGTGAACATCAAGTACTCTTGTGCTGTGAGTGGCATTCATAGATCTGCGGTAGCACGTCTACTGTGCCGTAAAACTGTAATACAGTATTATTACTACTGAGCAGACGCTACGTTACGTTGCGTTGTTAGAACTCCCAAGTAGCGAGCAAAGACCCATAATGTTGAGGAGCGTTTTAATTTCAGGTGCAAGATAATTTGTGTTTGGGACTCGCCTTTACTATTTGTGTTCGGACCCAATTAAAATAGTGTTAAATCGTTGAGACTCTCTATCTTAAATATTTTTGTTTCAGACTTTCGCTGAAAATAATGTGCAAAGCTTTTTCTGGCCCATGTCCTTCAAAAATTAAAAATGATCTCGTATATTAGAACTTAAAGCTTAGAATGGAAAAAAATTTTAATCGAAATACGATCTATTATTTAATCACTATTTAGAATTGTTGAATTACGATGATCATCATAAATGGAACTTTCTTGTCTATAGGAAATATGATGGGCCTTTCCACTTTTGTAGAAAGTCTATAAAACTATAGTCTGA